>NW_026460958.1:0-51271 GCF_021730395.1 Mercenaria mercenaria | reverse complement strand
GATCAAATTATAACAAATTACATCATGTCTAAGAAAGAATTTACCAAGTTTTTATTTCAAGTTCTATATGGGATAACCACAAATTCAAATTTGATTTTTAAGAAAAATGTGACAGTCTCTCATCTGATATTTCATTTACTGTTTTCTGAAAATTGTAAAGAACACTTGTCCCAATAAAAAAGACCAATAAGCATTTCAATATTTGAGAAATAATTTATACCAAAACCACTGATTACACACGATTGGTGGTTATACATTGGTCGTAATAATTTCACGAGGGCGCAGCCCGAGAGAAATTATTATGGACGATGTATAACCGCCCGAGTGTTAAAATAGTTTTCAATTAGTCTTTCAATTCTAATATATCTTTTATGGTAAAATTTAGATAAGATATGACAGAACTGTTTATTTGCGCATGTATGGCGCAAAATGGCACGTCGTCACGCTCCTGTGTTTATACACGCCAGGAACGGAAATGGTAATACGTCTTGCGGAATACTAGTAGCTCCATTAGCGCATTATTCTGCATAGCTAAAATTATCTACGTGTGTGTGTGTAAATTAGTTAAGACAGTTATGCTTTGTGACATTGCGTTTTTAAACATGTTTTAAGTAAAATATCTTATCAACTTTGAAAGCGCTATTTGAAATTCAGTATAGACAAAAACACAATAATACGATTATATCCTGCCAAATTATATTTTAATAATGGTGACTGCATGTATCCGATAAAAACATTTCCCCATTCCTTTTGTAAGTATTGTATATACATTTAATGGTACCATCACTTTCACCAGTATGAACCTTTTTCATAATTATGAAATTGGCAGATACTGTTTGTGAATACAAAGAAACTAAACCTGTTGTTTGTTATTATCAATTATTACTATTCCTTTTTAATAACAATCGTAATCATTATAATTATTCTTACTATTATTTTTATCATTCTTTTTTCAGACAAGGAAATTTAATTTATTTACACACCTTCATGGCCTAGTGGGGACACCTGCAGGGGCTAATTGTCCTCTAATTAGCCGCTTTTACATAATTGCTGATAAGCAGATAAGGCTGGATTTATTTATTGTTGTTTTTGTTTGGCGGGAGTGGGGGTAGGGTACTTAAATAGTAGTGGATCTAGGCCTTTAACTACAATTAAAATTTACATAGCCTTAGCGTTTGCATATAAAAAGTGTGTCCCTACGCAATTTTGAAATTCGATATTTCACATTCATACTGCATCTATACTATTAGCGACGTCATGATGTTTATTTGTAAATGACATGATCTGTTTTTATTTATAGCACGCTGATACTTAAATAGCTTAAGATGTAGTTGCAGCGATTATAATTTTATTTGCTTGACAAGTGGAAAGAGTTGCGAAAATGGGACCGAAAATTCTAGTTGTTGCTTTACTGCTTTTACAGACGTGTGGAACTGTAAACACATTTTTACCTTTTAAAGCTGCCGGGTATCTTGTTTCAGCGTTTACGTTTGGTTTGGACCTTTACGGATTCATTGACAGCTTCGATGAAGAGAAATCACGCACAGACGACAAAAAGTACGAGGAATTAAAAAAAGAGTTGTCTAATAAAATTGATGCATCTACAAATTCTATAATAGCGAAAATTGATCTTCATGGGCGTTTCGATCGTTTGCTCGAAATAAGCAAATACATGAGTGCTTTACTGACTGATATAAAATTTATCATTGAATCAGAAACGAATGAAACTAGAGATGAAAACATAAAAAGATATAAAGATGGATTCAAGGAACACGAAGCTGATATACAAGCCATTTCCCGTTTACTGACTCAGAAAGTACCAGTAGACGGCCTATCAAAGCCTCTTGTAGACGTGTACGTTGAACAGATCAACTGTAGTCTAACATGTATGCAGGTATTTGAAGACTATTACATGAGTCTAGTATCAAACGCTTTTGCAATAGACATAACAAATGAACTTTTCAACGACATCGATTTGTCAAACCAAACCAAAGCGTTTTGGACGAACAATGTGGAGATACTGGAAGATGCATTTGAATTGCGAAGGACTGAGTGTATTGATCGTTTCCCTCAGCTGGTCAAAGACGACCTCGCAGGTGATGAGAATGCCACTGATCTTCAGAGCAAAAACGCTCTTAGATATTCAAACAGACTAAATAGTGTGATATTTGTAGGCAATGACACTGACAGTCAGATCAAGTATTTGGAGCACGATCAGCAAAACGAAAAATTGTATTTTTCGAAAGGAAAAATGAAACTATTGAAACTCTTGGTCACAACTCAACAAAATGCGAGGATAACTCTACAGAAATATTTCCGACTGATCCCGATATCTCAAGGCTGGTGAGCAAAATCGAGGAGGGAATCTGTGATACGGAAACGATTGGTAAAATGATAGATGATTTGTTCTTCTGGCGAGGCTACGTCCTACGGTTCAGGTTTATAATGACACAAAAGCCACAGAATGAGATAGCCATTGATCAAAGTAAGTCTATATTTCTGTTTTATGCTTAATCAAATAAAGGAAAAACAAGTTCTCACTCCTTCTAGTGATGACATTCTTTTAAAAAAGTGCAATGTCTGTTTATAACAGTTCAATTTAAAGTATTAGACCCGTAATAGAGAACCTCCTGTTGAACAGTATTTAATTCTTACCATAAACTTACTTTTACTGAACATTTTCAGGGGGCGTAGGGTCAAGCCCCACAAGGACCATTTTTTTATTTTCCCTTTTTTCTAGTAAGTTTTTACTTTTTCTTCAAGACTTATTTTTGATTTATTGTACTAATAAAAGTGGAAATTTTACATTTGATAAGCGATTTCTTGCTGTTCAAAGTGAATTTAACTCTGAAACAGAAGGGGTTAGAGTTAGGCATCTTTAAAAATACTGAGTTACATGCGGTACAAGTTGTCTATTTCACCTTTACTTTTTAGATTACATATTTTGGAAGAAATGTAGGTAGGTTTTACTTCTGCCCCAAGGTTATTCTTCAATGAAGTGAGCAAAATTAAAAACAGTCCCACAGGACTCTACCTTACGTTTTTAATGTTGGAGTTAAAATTCTGTCTCATTAAAATCCGTTTACTTGATGCACCCCTAAAATTTATATTGACAGTTTTTTTGTGTTTTACAATTGTTTACCAATAGTTTGATGTTTCTTTTATCAAAATTAATGATATAATTAATTCTTTGCAAACGCTTTGAACAGTGGTCATCACTTTGAAATTCGTCTTTACTTGAACTTGAGGAAATACCATAAATTATACCAAATTTATAAAACAAACGGCACGGTAAAAGTTGTTTAAAATTGCAAAGGTCAACTTTAAAAATATACCAAGCAAATGCAATTTTTTAAACATTACTATTAGGGTTCTAATACCATAAATATGTGACATATATAGAAATTACAGTACTCAAAAATTAATATGACCGCGTTCTAGAATGTTTATTTTACATAACACATTATTTGGTAGGTACCCGGACAGCTTTTATTGAAGTATGCGGAAAAGACATTGTAATAGCAGCTGAAGAATGGAAGGCTGAAATTGCTTCAAATTAGTTTACGAGACGATGAAGATGAATAAGGTCACAAGTGGTGCTGCTATAGTATCTGTGCCTACAAATTTGATATTTTGTTTGGTCATTCGTTACCTTATAGGATTTATTTCATAAATGTCCTCTCATTCTATAGTGTAGAATCAAGTATGATTTGTCAACTTATTTATACTGTTGCTTTCACATTGAACATAATGTTTTTTAACGAAATAAGAAGATTCCCTTTTCCATACAGCACTGCTGGTGGAACTTGATATAACAATGATCTTTCAATAAAACGTTATTGAAGAACCGAAATCGGATACCTCTGATACCGCGTATTCCAATAACAAAGATGCACAAAACACATTTTCTTTTGGAAATTAAACGGTTCAATCTTATTTGCTGTGCACATGACGAACTAATATTTGCGCCTAGGCAAATGTGTATCAAGATTTAGTTCGCATCATAATTAGGACCTTGATCCCCAATGTAAATATAATGCACGGCATTCGCTGGTGCTTAATGAATTAAACAGTTTCCATTGACTAACCATTACATTGATATCAATGTTGTCAGCATAATCTTTCCTACTCGTGAAGCTACACTTCAAAATAATTGTCATAATATGTTTCGCACTAAAAGAAACGAAACTAAACCAGTGTAAAAATTTAAGTCTTTTATTTTCTTTTTTAAACTTTGTTTTTAACTTACAGCATTAAAGATCAACCAAAAATAAATTTCCAACAAAGTAATGCGGGGTGTACTTTAATTGTCTATTATTTTTGGTCACATGAAGTAAGAATACATCAAATCCGACCAGGCACAAGGACTACGCCCTAATCATTTTGGCGGGGTATATTTTGGTTAACGTTAAAGAGGATTTAAATTAAAGCAAGTTAGAATACACTTCGACTTTTTTTGAAATTTGAAATTTGGGACCTCGTGTGATATTTTAAAGCAAATGGGCACATATTTCGAAATATAGTCTTTTTGTTGCCTCTTTAGAAGAAATATGCCACTTGAATCTAGTAATGAGAAAATATTAGTAAATTACTGGTACATGAGAAGTAAAATTACAGATCCGGATTTGCATGTATCATTTATTTCAGTTTAAATATATTAACATAAAACTGATATTGTTCATATTAACTTAGTAAAACGTAGTTCCTTTTCTAGGCTTTTGCTTAAAAAATAACAGATCAAAACAGCATTACATTTTTCATTTGTTTCTATTATATAACCATTATGTCTTACTCGTAAAATATGATAAAAATTAGATGATTTATATGGATTCTCATTGTGTATTTTCTTAGTTTGTTTATAGCTCTTATAGGATCTTATATGACTGGCTGTGTAAGACGGGTTAACAATGAGTGGAAAACCGAGTGCTGGCGAGGTTTTTTATACAGCTATCCCGAAGGCTGGGAAAACACCTGCCTTACTTAGGCAGTCATGTTAGATAATTTTTCATTCCTACCTTAGATATTATTGCAATACTTACAAAGAAATCGCTCATATACAATGACGTCATAATATTACACCAATATGCGCATGTGTAGCTTATCTCTTCCCTAGGGAAAAGATAAGCAAGGTGATTATCTTAGGAGATCAAGCTACATGTGCGCATATTTACATAATAATTTGATGTCATATTATGACGTCATAGTGTTTGAGCGACATCGTTGAAACTGATACAATGATATGAACAGTAGGCACGCAAAATGATCTAACATGTCTTCCTTACTAAGGTTTCCATTAGGTACAGGTACAGGCAGGAATGTTAGATCCTTATAATGATATGTCCATTTATGTATATTTACGTTATGATTTGTTTTCTATTATGTTTTGTATTTCAATTGTAATGCACAACATTACATTTTTTTCTCTTTCTGAACTTGTAACAGGAAACAAATGCATGCTATTCTTGTTTTGCCTTTTTGTTATTATGTTGTTGTTCATATATTGTATATTTGTACACTGGATTGTACAATTTCGACAATCATCCGCCTATCATTGTGAATATTTGAATACACCATTCTTACATTGTACATAAAATCATTAATTGGACCAATTTTTTTATGATATCCGCTTTTATAACGTTTAATATTGACATATGTTATTAATTACATGTTGTCTTTGTGTTTTTTAAAAGAAAACAACTTTTCCGTCTTTTTTGAAGATGCAGAAATATAGACAACTCTCAAAAACATTAATCATGCAATAGAATTTAGCATAATACGGCGTGTAGATTGATTTCAAAACATAGACAAACTTGAATATTGCAAATTGAATATGACAAAACCTCGTAATTTATAAGCCTATGAAACATACAGGCAACTCTCAAAAATAATGATCACGCAATAGAAATGTTTTGTCAGTTGGAAGAAAATTAACATAAAATCGAACAACAAGTACATTTTAATTATAGGCAAAATACAGAAAAAGAAGGGGTAAACGATAAATAAAAGGGTCGGGTATTAAGGGGAAAATTAGAGCAAGGATGAATATTCAACAGGGAAAGCCACGTTCCTTAAAGCCGTCTTCATACACCGTAAACCGCAGCAGCGCAGACACGCACATACAAAATACAAACGCACACACAACAAACAAAAACATATTTTGCTGTTCTTTTTCTATGTAAAATTCGTTATTCATGTATACAGTGTCTCTGTTGATATGAATCTTTTAAAGAAAACGATGTGTATTGTAGATATCTCGTAATGCAATTTGATGAAAACATTGAAGACAGAAGAATTTGAAAGTTTCTAGTAAAAATTGCATCAGAAAACATGCATTAGTTATATCTTATGTTGTTATTGTAAACATGTTCCTTCGAATAATATAAATCGCGGCAATAAAGACAATTCACCGTCGTCGAAACCAATAGCGCTATAGCGGACTTATAATATAGATATTTATAATAGAGACAGTTTTCCTGGAGTAAAGCGTTACAAACGCTTTTCGATTTTCATCGTAAAAAGGTAGTAAAACAGTAAATTCTCATGTGTTTCCGTAAACTATAGTCTGTCAGTAGTTAAGTTTTAAAGCCTTCCTAAGAAATATAGCATTTATTTCCAGATATCTAAAAAAGTTATTTTTTGTTGTCGAAAGATCTGTAGGCTAGTCCCTTTAATAAAAATTCATGTGTTTTCACTCCTTGCCGCCAGTGATTTAGTGTGTAGGGGATAGCTTTGGTCATTTACAGTTATAGCAATAAGAACCACATCTAAACAAACGTCCCGGGATTTTTTTCCCCTATAAATCAGAATAATAATGTATACACTTTTCAAAAACATTTAAGTTTTTAAATTTCTTTCAAATACTTTTCATTCACTGATGTTTTTTACAAACACACTGATTTAGTCAGTAAAGAATGTCTGTCTGCAAGCTAGTAAAAGAGTGACATGACAGTGTATACAAGAAGTTAAGTCTAAATATAAAAATCATCAACCTAACTTTATACCCTAAAATCCTCTTTACCTAAAGCATTGTAAGTAGCAGGAAAATTAAGATTTGTAACAATAAAACGATGACAGTGATATTTTCTTTAATGAGCCAGAGAGAGAGAGAGAGAGAGAGAGAGAGAGAGAGAGAGAGAGAGAGGCGTGAAACATGATTTTAATAAAAATAAATATTTAAATCAAGATACTATTATTATATAAAACATGTTATGTTCCATGTTAAACATTAAAGACTTAAGATAATTAATAAAAAATTGCACTTTATTAAAGACTAGGTCAAAGTTTGGCACAAAAGGACACATTTCTGCATGTGTAATCTAATATTTTGAAAAAAGATCCTTAACAGCACTTTTGAAAACAGTAAGGCTGGACAAATTCCTTATTTGAGATGGAGGCATATTCCATAATTTACAACCTAAAAAGGAAAATGACTTCAAACCAAAGCCTTTCACCCTAGGTAGCATAAAAGACCCACTGTCACTAGACCTTGTTCTATATGAATGAACAGAATCTCGGGTCACAAAGTATTGACTCATATAGCCAGGAGATTGACCATTTTTGTAGCATCTTTAGAAGCCGTTGCTAAATTGTTTTCAGATTTTCGAAAGTCTGACCAGAGTGAATATTTGAGCCGTGCCATGAGAAAACCAACATAGTGGGTATGCGACCAGCATGGATCCAGACCAGCCTGCGCATCCGCGCAGTCTGGTCAGGCTCCATGCTGTTCGCTAACAGTTTCTCCAATTCCAATAGGCTTTAAAAGCGAACAGCATGGAGCCTGACCAGACTGCGCGGATGCGCAGGCTGGTCTGGATCCATGCTGGTCGCATACCCACTATGTTGGTTTTCTCATGGCACGGCTCATTTGTTTAACGTGCTTGGTCGCCGTTTTTTTTTTAAATTATTATTCTCATTACTATGCAGTATTCTGTTGATTAAATGATACAATTAGTGTAGTAGTCTATATCGATTAAATGGAAATGTATTTTCATGTTAACGATGTTTATGAAAAATGCATTATTATGACGTAACATGCGTATAGATCAGTACATTCAAACAAAACAAGCTACCCGTGTCAAGAGGTATAAAGCTAAACTTAGTAACAAAACACGGAAATTCCTATTCTAAAATAACAAAGATAAAACTATTATTATTCCAGTAACTATAAATAACGGCTCGATTTATTTAAACATGAGGCCACCACAATGGCATACGACAAAATATGGAGTGGAGTCTTGGAGTGACCTTGGAGCCTAATTTTGGAGTGAGATTTTGGAGTCAAATTGAATATGGTTTTTCATTTAAAGTTTGAAAAGTTATTAAGATTAAAACAGAGGTTTGGTGAAAATTCATAAGACGAAATGCAATAATGTTTAATGTATGTTGCTGTTGTTTTTGCTGTTGCAAACAATAATAAAAATGGTGATTATTGTTATGAAGAATCAAATTTAATATAACGTGAGTCTGGTAGTTATACTGTTGATTGTGAAAATGATGCTGGTTTGTTTTACATAATTATGTTTACAACAAAAACTATCAATTGTTTTTCGTGTTTCAGATTGAAAATATATATCGTCAGTTATGTTACCGTCATCATTATCGTCATCATTGGTATCCTGAAAATCAATTTATCACATTTGACAGACAAAATCATCCAACACTCTTAAAAAAAGAATTGTCTAAATTTCAATCATCACCATTATCATTAACAATAATACCATCAACAAAGCGTTATCTTCCGACTACAACTGTTTTTCATCTATCTTGTTCATCAGCAAAAACATCAGTAAAACTAACAATGATAATGATGCTGTAATGACCGATGATGATGATGATGATGACAGTGGTGATGGTGACTGGTGATTGTGATGATGATGTTAATGATAATTATGTTGGTAATGATTTTGTGGTGTTGGTGATGATGATGATGAAGATGGTGGTGGTGATGAAGATGACAATGTTTATGAAGATGGTGGTGTTGATGATCTTGATGGTGGTGGTGCTGCTGGTGATGATAATGTTTGTAATTATGGTGATTGGCATTATGGTTGTGAAGATAGTAGTGATGACGATGAAAGTGGTGGTGGTGATAAAATGTAGATGATGATGATTGTTGTGTTGGTTGTGACGATAGTAGTGGTGGTGATGATGATGATGATGATGATGATGTCATCAACTAAAATAATGTTATTCAAGTTTCTGTGACACTTCAATACGTCAAAGCATAAAGGATTACATAACGAATGGATTTCATAAGGCACACACTAAAGAAACAATTTACAGGTGTGACAACTGAAATGTGTGGGAAATAACAAAACAACTGACAAATCTTCTAATGGTCCTTTTACACAGCAAGAGCAAATTTTATTTATTATTGCATGTTATCTTCCGAGAAGTTTTCTGATCAGAAGACATGGTAATTAAATTGGTGATAAAGGAGTACCCAAGCATGCAGCAGTGGAATAATGCCGTGACTTGCACTGATAAGCCCATTGTGTTCAATGTACAATATAAACAAGGTTAATTTTATTTTTAGATTTAGCATCTGCGTACAGATCAATAAAAATACATCCATCAAGTTACAAAGCCACAGGTCTAAAATGGCGTTTTACCGGGGACAGTCATTTTACTTATATGGTATATCAACGTTTACCTTTCGGTGTTTCGCGTAGCCAAGAAATTTTTAATAAGATTACACAGTCGGTAAGAGAAATTATGGTGAAGAAAGGTTTTAAGACAATAGTATGTTACCTTGACGATTTTCTTATATTTGCTAAAACTTATCAAGAATGTTAAAAAATTTGGACACATATTTTTCCTTTAGAGTGTTCGTTATTTTGTCTGTCAAGGGTGATAAATTTGTTTTCATGATATCAATGATGATGATAATGATTACGGTTACATTTGGTGATATACATCTTCATCCTAAAGACACGAACAACAATCAATAGCTTTTGTTGTAAACATAATACATAAAACAAATCATCATCATTCCCATAATCAAAAGTATAACTACCAGTCTCACGTTATTTAAATCATATTCTTCAAATGAATTCTTATTACAGTTTGCAATAGCAACAGCAACATACATTAATCATTATTGTATTTCGACTTATGAAATTTCAAATTAACAAATAAACCAATAATACCACTGCTTAAATCGTAATGATTTTTCAAACTTTGAATGAAAAAAAAATCACATTCAATTTGACTCAAAAATCTCACTCCAAAATTAGACTCCAAGGTCACTCCAAGATCTCACTCCAGACTCTAGGCCAAGACCCCACTCCATATTTTGTTGTATGCCGTTTTCAACATCATTTGATCTACCTATTTCGTAAGGAGTGCGCAATCAGTAGTTAATTCGACTGAAAAAGTTGGGCAAAAATTTCAAAAGAACAAGATTACTGACTTAATTACTCAGAGTCGAATATACCTTTGTGTCCAGGGTTTATGCGTCTTTTTTTGAAGACATTAACAAACAAGTGACTATAGCCGTTGCCTGTATACACACTTCAAGCGGGTTTCCCACCACGTAGCTTAAGCAAAATGACTACATCTTTATAAATAGATAAAGATATTTGGGAAGCCAAAAATATAGCCTGATTAACGTGGAAGTAAATTGCAAATATTTAATGACCCATGTAGATTGGTGAACTGTATTTTATGCGATACACGTCGCAATTTATTACTACAGGGAAGCTATTGGCGAAGGTAGATGATCCGGCGTCCATCGTTAACAGAATATAACTCATATTTTCAGCCAAATTTTAATGAAATTGGTCAGAATATTTGTCTTTATAACATCTAGGACGAGTTTGAAACTTTGTCATTTTGGATCAAAAACTGACTTACTAGGTCAAATTATAGAACAAATACACTTCACAGACAACACTTTCTATCTGATCTTTATGGAATCTGGTCAGATTACTTGCATTTACCCATTTTTCACATTTGGTCATTTGGGTGTAATAACTAATAATTTCTCCATTATTTCTACATGTAACCTGGTTATATGACATCTAGGTCGAATCTCTGGATTCCGGCCTTGTGTAGATCGTTTACATTAATTCTGCACTTCAGATGAAAGTATTGCATATACATCTGAAAGGACCGCATGTAAAGCTAAATCACCGCACATACTGATGTAAGCACACCATATACAGTGATAAGCATATCATATACATGTATAAGCACTGCACATACAAGTAGAATCACATCAGATGCAGATGTATGCACATCATAAAGTGCTAAATCAACACCATAAGAAAGCTTTGGCGTTCCATAAAAAGAACTTTCAGTTACATTTAAAAGACAGTAATTTTGTTTTGCCAAGGACTTTTAGACTTTTTTACTGTGATTTTGGTAAGTATGGAATATACAGAATAGTAATCTTGTGACGTTTTATGGTATAGGAGAATGCTATAGTCTCTTTTAATTATATATAGAATTGCTATTTGCATTTAATAAACGATCTAATCTAATTTAATCACCTACTAGTCTACCTTAAAGAATCAGCAAATAGGAGAAACTTCAGAAAGTAATATCTTCACTTGTGATTTACATAAAGCATGTTTTGGCCAGAGACAATAAACTTTTAGATTCTCATTTGAAAACAAAAATGGAACAGGTGGGCACTTTTCGTCATTCATATTTGAAAACACTAGATGATTGATGTATTGAAGGTATAAGAGTATAATAAATATACATGTACTTGTTTCATACCCTTACTTTTCAGTAAATTGATTTCTAACATCTCTGGCCATGTTTAAAGCATAAAAAGTGCATTTTTTCATTTTTTTGTTAAACAGGTTGAAAATAAAATCTTCAAGGCCATAAAGAACATTGATGGTCAGGCCAAAAATTTAAGGTAGGTCATGATACCGGAAACAAACATTTTTTAGGCTTTACCTTGGGTCGTGATTGTGAGTCAGGGGAGAGTTCTTACATAAACAAATTATTAACTTTTAGTAGTTGTGTTGCTCAAAGGTGTCTTTCATGCCTTTTTAACATTTGAGGAACCAAACATTTTTTTTTCTTTGAAAATGCCGCTTAAACACATCAACTTGAAAATAACGCCGAAATGCAGTTGATTCTTGGGTAAAACATTCAATGTGTTACTTTCAATTTCACTTTACATCAAACACGTAGCTATTAAAATTTCTTATACCCCCACCCACCCAGTATGTATCTTTTTTATGTACGGTTGTTTAAGAAGAGATAAGTGCGTTATCCTGTTTACTTCAAATAATCTGAAATTCAACATTCTCTTAAGATGTTTATTTTAGTAACTGCATTCTGACTTGATTTGACTTTTTTAATCCTAGTATTTACAGTGATGATCTAACAGTTAAAGTTTTAAGTTACAGTTTTAATTTTTCAAATTCTTATCAAAACTGGGTGGGGCATTTCTCAGGTCTTATCATTATATCGTCGTTTCTGTTGATTTAATTTCTATAATGGTTCTTGACTGGTCAAATTACGGAGGAGAATTTTTGCAGAAGGTGCGGCATGTTAGGTTGTTGGAGGATGGTCATTATGTTTTGAATTCGAGTTTATTTTGTTAATAATTCATTAATATTGAAAATTATTGATTTCTTCGCATCGTCAAATATATCGTATATGCTTCAGTAAGTTTTATGACCCCGTCTAATTATGTGACATCGTTGAGATCGCAATGCTACGGTCATAATCAGCAAGGCGGCCTGTGTTTAATCGTGTCGGTGGCATTGTAATTATACAATGTATAATATTTTCGCTGAGTAGAAACCCAGAAGTTACTTTATGATGGAATATTAGTAAAAATAAAATTAAAATAAAATACTGATGTTTTGTTCTGTCAAAATGTCACAATATTTATTTTTTATATATTTTCTAACCTCCCACGGCATTGTGCTCCCATTTAAAACAATGAGAGGTTTTCACCCGCGGGGTTTACGATTATTTTTTATTTCGCACAGTAATACATCTTTAAGTTAAATTTGAGTTGATATTGATAAAATTATTATTAATTAGCAAAATGTGAAACATTAAATACAGTTTCAAAAATTCATCGAGACGCCAGTTGGGGGTTTCCTCCCATAACGAAAATGGGAGTTTTTTTCAAAAGTCGTTTTTCAACGCGAAATCATGTAAGAACAGTTTTTTATTGTAAAAATTATTAATTTGAGTTAAAATATTTTGATTTGAAAGTTTTAGAAAAAACCCACGCTTTTTTCTCTCGTAATTGGTGAAGTGGGAGATATCCACCCGTGGGACCTCCAATGGGTTAGCAAAATCCCCATGGGAGGAAAAAATACTCCCATGGGAGGACCAACTTTGAAAACCTCCCACGAATTCATTCTTTAACATATAAAGAAGAAAATGACCAATTATTACTCTATGTAGATGTAGAACTATCGTTTAATGCCAAAAAATCAGAGAAAAGTCAAAGGCAAAAGGTAGCTGAGTTTGCGAAAATTCCGGATTTGCAAACGAAATCCGGAGACTGTTTTGGGATGGTATTACGGATACTAAAAAACGAGTTAAAAAGTGAAAAACTTCAATTTGATGTAAAGTGAAAATGCCAAATAAAACACCAGGTGCATATCTTCTCATATTGAACAACATTTTAATGACAAATGCGACACAACCTTTTGGGCCGTTTATGTATATTTCTATCTCAGTCAAGAATCATTAGTATGACCTTCTGAGTAAAATCTCAAGCAAAACTTTAGGTGCACATCTAACTATCCTGTGTTGTTACATGTAGATATCCCTAGGTAAAATAATTTTAACGTGTGCAAGAAACAAATTTGGACGGACGGACAAGGGCAATTCTTGCTGCAAACTGTCAATGATTAGACATAATGTCATGGTAAAGTTTAATATCAGATACTTTCAAATCTTGTTAAATTGTCTTTGCATATTCACAAAAGAATTTGTGAGATATATCACTATAGATCCTTAGCGGTGATGGACGGGATTAGAATCTAACGATTAATTTTCTATTGCCCTAGCTTCTAAGACATACTGAGGAGTAAAACAGAGAACTACGTTGCTTTAGTAAAAGAAATAGTCTTATGAATATCTATACTTTTTTAAAGTTATGTACTTTTTAAAGTAACGATATTTCAGAGAAAATATCAATTTTAAATGCCATGCTAAATAAAGTATTCATTTTTAAGTTGATGATATCTTTTAGACCTTAATATTTTGTTTTCAATTACTTTCGGTTAATTGCAAAGGTTTATTATATATAGGATATTACATGATTATCTTTTCATATTGAATCTATTAAATGAGTTGAATAAAATAATACAATGTGAGGCTATGCCCAGCATTTTATCAATTTTATTCAACGAGTTTAATAAATTCAATGCTGTAAGTTACAAATGTAATATTCTTTTTATCACATGTTAGCCTTTCTGTCGAAACATCAAAAATTCTACTTTCCTTTGCTGTATAAACAAGTCAATTTGACCATCGTCTCCTATTCTATAAACGATGTTGATATAAAAGCTTTATTACATTTAATAGGTGTATTATCATTTTTAAGCAATGGATTTATTACACTCACGCGACGTCGATTATGTGATAACGCTATGAACACATTTATACCTGATAAGATATGAAATAGGAAGTAGGAACGAGGCATATCTTTGCGTTCTTGTTTCATTGGCATTTAATTTTTAAAATGGGATTGATTCAAGTTGTTGTTTTTTCTGATGATATGTGGGAAAGTAGGAACATTTTCCCCAGCGATAGTTGCTGAAGGTATTACATCGGTGTTTTCATTTGGTTTGGACATTTACGGAATCATTGAAAGTTTCAAGGATGACAATTCTCACAGAGACGACAGTAAGTACGAAGAATTGAAAAAAGATTTCACTGACAAAATCGCTGCATTAACAAGTTCTATCTCAGCAAAAATTGATATGCAGGATCATTTTGATAGGTTATTTGAAATAAGCAAATTCATAAATGCTTTACTGATTGATATAGAAAATATCATTCAATCAAAAACGAAGGAAGCTAGAGATGAAAATATAAAAAGATTTAAATACGGTTTCAAAGAACACGAAGCTGAAATACAGCAAATTGCCCGTTTACTGACAGCTTCGATACCCGTTAGTGGCCTGTCGAAGCCCAGTCTCAAAGACGCGCTCGTTGAAATGGTCGACTGTAATCTAACCAGTTTGAAAGAATTCATGGATTATTACATGGATCTCGTATCAACTGCGTTTGCAATAGATTTAACGAATGAGTGTTTCAACGTTGTCGATTTGTCAAACCAAACCAAGTCTTATTGGACAGATGAAGTGGAGATCCTGTTTGCAGAATTTGAATCGCAGAAAAACGGGTGTATCGCTCGCTTTCCTCAGCTTGTCAAAGACGACCTCGCAGGTGATGAGAATGCAACTGATCTTCAGAAAGAAAACGCGCTTAGATATTCAGACAAACTGAATAGCGTCGTATATGTCGGCAGTGACACTTGCGGAGAGATCAAATATTTGGAGAATCGCGGTAATATTTTCTCAAATACAACAGCTAGAAAATTTGTTTTGTTCGAAAAGAAATATGAAAATGATGAAACTGTCAATAACAACGCAACGGAAGTTGAGAATAACAGTACAAAATCTTTTCCAACTGAACCTGACATTTTGAGGCTAAAAAGCAAAATTGAGGAGGACAACTGTGATACGGGAACAATTAGTAAAGCGATATATGATATGTTTTATTGGCGAGGCTACACCCTGTCGTTCATGTTGGTAATGGACGATAAGCCACAGAATCAGCTAGCCATCGATCCAAGTAAGAATCTTCAGTTTTATCTTATCACACTTAAACAATATAAGTGTAATGTAATTGATAATTATATCTAACTTTTCATGTCAGTTTATTTAGAACGTTACTAGAAATAGAATAAAAACCAAATAACCACTGGTCGCTTAACACGGCATAAAGGAAAATGTTGCAGGCTCGGTTTCATTGGGCATGTTCATGGACGGTAGTGGGAATGCAATCTACCGTCCGCGACTTTAGGCACAGTATTGAACAGAAACTTTACACATGTTACAAGTACAAAATTATAATATAAAAAACCACTGCCTATTTTAGTTTCCAGAATGATAGACATATTCCTTTTTTCTTAAACTTGTTAACGGATGTCATTTGAAACATGTATTGTTTTTTTCTATTGGACAATGTCATTGTGTCAGTCATTCCATTTTAATTATTTGTATATTCCAGCGTCTACCTATTATCAATCTCTATAGATTTATAACTATGATTCAAAGGTTTTAATGATTACATGTAGTGTATTTTTATAGTTTATTTTTAACACTATTCTATCATATCATTCCGACCGTAGATCAAATAGAGTATCGCTCTCAGAGCTCGGTAGCACTCTTTCTCAGCGCTCAGTAACACACTCTCTCTCTCTCTCCCTCTCAGCGCTTATACATTTTGTCAATGTGACAAACGTCTGTGTTTTAAACGTCCATGATCTTATGAAAATGTGCATGGATATTAGAATATATGTTGCAAGTTAGTACTGTATAGATATTGTTACGAATAATGATTAGCGATTTATATATATTCAGCTCTTCATGTACATTAAAGAAAATAAAATCTTCCTAATCTGCCTGTGGACTTTCACAGACTCTAACAAGCACACTATCGCTTTATAAAAAAGTCCGCCCGTAATATTTGATAAGTGTCACAGACTTCTCAACAATTGCAATGACCCCGTTCTAGAATTTTGATATTGCATAAAATGCATTTACATATTGTTTTTGCAGGTTCTCTATTAACTCTTATAAAAGCATGTGGAAAAGTCATTCTGATAAGGGATGAAGAAGTGAAAACGACAAATGCTTCCAGTTTGGATTACAAGACGGTGAATATGAAAGCGGTCACAAGCGGTGTTAGTGTTGTCACTGTCAATACAACCTTCATAGTTTGTTTGATTAGTTACCTTGTAGTGTTGTTTTGGTAATATGTCCGTTAATTCTGGACTGAGCAATCAGGCGGGTGGTCGATTTAATACGCTGTTTCGCTGGTTTTTCTTTGAACGTTGTAATTCTTATTGAATAAAATAAACAAAGTCTTGATCCAGGCAACATTGCTAAAACAATCAACTCGGGTAAACTTTATTGATATCGTGCTATTGTAATCTAATACATTGGTTTACAACAATGTTCATGCAAATAATTAATTTAATTCTTTTGTAACATGTTTACTATAAACATAAAATTAGTCATGATATTCTAGTTTCACCTTTTACATGAAGTTAAAAGGTTAAATGTTTAATACATTTCAACTTACGTTGGTCTAATATAAAATTGTTTGCTCTCCTACGATATTTTAAAAGAAAAGGAGTTTGTTTAATTAACTTTTTGGCATTTAAATAACATTGTCTAGTCATAAATTTTAATATTATGTTATTAAATCAAAGGTACACTCGATTATATACAGAAATATTAAAGTATAAGATATCGAATTAAAAAAGTATCCAAACCAGAGAAAGCCAAATTAAATATTATAAAATAGAAAAGTAAAATTTAATGCAAAATTACTATTCATCAAAAATCACTGCAAGAACTATCATTTTTCTGTTGTTCCTTTTTTAAGTTCAATACAGTGCCACTTCAAAAATTGTTTATATTTGTAGGCAGAGTTATTATATTTTGAGATCAAATTCCATATTTATTAATGTTAAAAGTGTAGAATTTAAACTGGCAAATATAATCTTTGTTGTAATTAGAGTTATAGTATATTCTATTGATGATTTTGTTTCAGAATATGTATTCACAATACAAGTGCAAATAACAATGAAAGATCAAAAAAGAGAATTTCACATTATGAAAAAATGGCTTTTCGTGGATTTTAATTTTTGCAACATGCATCTTAAAACGTTTTATTTCCTGCCTATTTCACAAAGCTATTTTCAGTGCAATCTGCAGAAAAACGTTTAGTACGAAAAACTAATAATAAATTGCTTTAAAATGGTGTTTTAAAAGTATAAAATTAATATTTTTGACAATAGCGGGGAACTAGGAAGTGTACTGTTTTGTATCCAGTTACATCTGCTTGATGTAACAAAAAGACTTTTTCACCGATGGTAGTTGCAGATGGGAATATCCGGCTCGAGGGTATCTGTTTTTGGCGGTAACGAGGCTCAGCCGAGTTACCGCTTAAACAGTTACCCGAGAGCCGGATATTTCAATCCGGATGAACCTACCACCAGTGACTGAATCTTTTTCTTGCATGCCATATTCAACAACTAATAGTAAAAATAAATTCAAACAAATGATTTTCTCAAAGCACTTTTTTCTTATAGTAACGTATTAACAAAGAACGCGAACTTTACGTCCGTAAACAGGAAGTACGTCTTGACGAGACAAAGACGAAAACAACGTAATAGTTCCGGTTTTGTTTTATCAGTGAAACTTATTACGTTCTTTCCGTAAAATGATGAGAAATATGTTATACGGAACAAAAAGAAACTATCAAGGTATTTGATTTTTATCCCGTTTTACATAAAACATCATTATTACTACACAATCCTTCTGTACAGATGTAGCGCGATATACGTCATTATAGCACGAGAGTGTAAGATGGAGTTTTCCAGCACCGGTGAAGTCACTAGAAATCCCAGTCTGGTATGCAAGAAATATCTTTCTTACGCGTATTCTAAAGATGTTTAGCAAAACTACTGTGAATGCGGATATGGTACAATTTTGAATTCCCCAAGAGGAAAAAAAACCCACATTTTTCTATAGTTTTGAATAAAAAATGAAAACGACTAAACAGCATTAAAATTTATATCAGCACCGAATACAGATTGTTCACATTATGAGATATGACACGTATCAAAATGTCTTGATATCGATTTTTTCAGATCTTTTAAATAGAAAAGCCATAAAGACCTGTAATTTGATTTAGAATGTCGTTAAATCCAGTGACAAAAATCATATAGTCGTGTCGCTTTAGTTTTGATCTTTACCGTCAGAAACGTTAGTGTTAGCTGTAATTTAATATTCTTTTAAAGATGTTGGTGTCAAATTATAAAATATTTTTTCAAACGACGTCATTTTGTTCATTTTTTTGTGGATGACGTCAGATTGCGCGTGCAATCTCGCAGAAAGGACCATTCTTGATATTATTACAACAATGATGTTTATACCAAAATAACCGCTTTTTTCCCATACAAATTATATAGTGAATGTAAATACTTGTATATATATATTAAGAATACGCAAACATATATATTTCTTTCCTTTTATCGTTTTTCCATAAGACAGGCAATAGTTAGGTAGGCAAAGCTGAAGTATCCATAATTTGATTTTTTTTCATGAATATAATAGTACAGGATTGTTTGAACTTCACTTGTGATATCAATGAATTATTGACAGACTGTTGTAGCAACCGTTGTGTTTTGACGTAGGTAAACTAATGCTTTTTTTTGAAACCGCGACTGATAAAGATCTATTTTAGACATGAAATTGAAGTAAGATTTAAATATAAAACATTGTACAGTTTAAATGGAATACCAATAACTACGCAAAATGACCCTATATCATAATACGCAGAACATGAACCATCATTTTTATTATTAAACGACACTCACATATTTCTTCGAAAGTACTACTTTATTCTATATTTTGCCTAATAAAGAATAGATTCACGATAAATTTACGCAAATCAGATGCGGTTACAATGTTTTGAGATTTGTCCCCGTAACTTGAACATTGTACTGTTTTACATAATTTACAATAAAATGATATAAAAAGCAAAATTAAAATAGAAAATTGTTTATTTTCACAACGATACAACGCATTCTGTGTTATTTTCAACGTTTTGTGATATTGTTTTAGTTATACGTGCTAGAAGTAACTTTCTTTCACTTTGAATGTACCCTATATTTTTCTCAATTTCATGTCAGAACGATCTTAATATCATATCTTCTAAAAAAAAACTAGGCTTAAGGTACAGATATTCAATCGATATTGTAAAGCTTATCAAAATCTGTTTTAAGTGTCCAAACGTTCATGCATACATACGGTATATGTTTGTAAACAATAATCACTGTAAAATTTGAGGACTTAATGCTATCAAAATTTTACAGCAGATATACAGTTGAAAAGCGGACGAAATTGTGCATGAGGTACAAGTTCGATCTCCACTCGTCCAACTATAACGGCTAACATTCTTTTAAAGGCACAGGCGTTTCAGGTTAACAAGTGCCTTCCACTTTTTTTTGTGTACATCTGCATTTATTTTATGACAAATATTTCCCAATGAACAATAAACAACTTTTGTAATTTCATTTTTGTTATTATTCATGTCTCCATACAAAATGACTAAACATTTTTGTAACGGAACATATAATTCAAATAAACAAACAAAAATATATGTAGAAAAATTCACATATATTCGACATCTCTCTCGGTTATCAGGTTTTGCCGAGTTGAGATTAATAAAAAAAACTCAAAGCCAACCGGAGATCGAAAGGTCATGCCAATCTAAACCTTGTACTCATTGTGTTTATAGTCGCAATGGCCATAAACGCGCAGCATTGCACATATTTGGTTATGATCGCAATAACCATAAATGCCTGAGTCTATGATCGTTTTAATCATAGACGCACATGAAAATCAACGCATATAATCGCGTATCATTCTGTTTATGGTCGCAACCGCCATAAACGCGTAGCCTTACACATATTTGTTTATGATCGCAATAACCATAAACTCATATATCTATGATCGCTATAATCATAGACGCACATGAAAATAACTGTTATATATTTTTATGATCGCAATAACCATAAACGCGTTTGTCTATGATCGCTATAATCATAGACGCACATGAAAATAACTGTTATATATGTTTATGATCGCAATAACTATAAACGCATTTGTCTATGATCGCTATAATCATAGACGCACATGAAAATAGCTTTTATGTTGCTAGAGTCATAAACAGGCCTGAAATATCTAAAACTTAGATGATACACGGGTTTACCTCCTAGCATAGCTGATCGAACAAACCCTGGCCTCTTATTGCTACCATTGACCCCACTCCGGTTACTTCACCTTAGTGAACCAAGATCAGGGGAAGTTATCCATTCAAGCCATACAAGAATAAATACCGCCTAAAGGATCTCCCTTGGTTAGCGAAAGTAACCTTAAACTATGGGACAAATGACGATTCGACAAACAGTTGTCTAGAATTTTTCGCCATAGCAAACTGCCCTTACACTATTGTGTCGATATTTAAGGCAGTTTGTCCTCCAAAATTCTAGACTAGGTTCAACTATCATCCCAAATTAATCTCACGCCCGGCTTATCCTGAAACATGGCGATGGGCTCAAATAGACCTTTCCGGCGTAAATGGAAATGTGCACGACTGCGTAAATGTATACGAATTTCGATCAATTTCGAGGGGTTTTCTCAAAACACTTGACAGACCATATTTTGAAGAGAACAAATTTTCACGTGTATTTAGGCAAGTTTACACACAAAGTCAAAGTGAACGTACGTGATGAAAATTCTGGCATACAAACTAACCGTGCGATAAGTAAAGTCAGTTCTTCATTGAGAGGCCTAACTCAGCTGTGTCATAACTATTAGACTTGGCATAAATATTAATTAATGGTTGTCTAAAGAAAAGAGGCATGTCAGCTTTAATGTTAATGATTTATATCAAGTTTTATTTAATTTATGCCTCACGGGTCTTCGACACCCGGGGAATAAAAATACTGCTAGTGGTAGTTCTGTTCAGATTCAATAATATGAGGACGACCATAAGACAGAGGAGCTTTGCTCAGACTCGTTTCCCCTTTATTTATGTACAAAGAAAACATCTGTTTCCATAATTTAAAAATGAAATTTACAATTATTGCAAGAAGCAATTTTGTGCGTTTTTGGAAACCATATGTTTGCTTCTTCTGTTAACAGTATCATATACAAATAAGCATGTATAAATGGATGAAAGGTATACGTGAAACAACAGTAAGATAGACGGTTAATCACAAAGGTAAAATTTTGTCATGCCATTTTTTAAAATTTAGTTGTAATAGGCAACATAGTTACTGCACGAGAAAATATTTACAGTCGCACAATTCTTTACCATTGAGAATTATGGCGTTAATTTTGTATGAACAGTAAAGGAAATGCGACAACGTTGCTAAATGATAACGGGAACGCGACTGCTTTGACGACATCCGCATCAGGGATAACATTCCTTAGATGACGTCACAGTTGTTCCGTCTGGTGCAAAACTTATTTTAATGTTTGATGCAACTAAATGTGTGCAGTTTGTCCTGCGGACGGGACAAAAAGAGTTTGTTTAAGATCACTAAACATCTATTGGACGGACCTAGCGAGGTTTCTCTGCCCTCGGGTAAAACATCGCAGACCCTTGCACAGGAATTTAGCGATTTCTTTGTTGAAAAAGTTGAAGGCATTCGGAACAAAATAACATCACAAATTCAATCAAATTCAAACACAGACGATAAAGAAACGGAAACGCAATCGAACACTGATATTAGCCGCTTAACGAATTTCAGTCCAGCATCAGAAGAAGAATTCAAAAAGCTTATTAACAGTTCACCGAATAAATCATGTGAGCTCGACCCAATTCCAGTCGAACTTTCACCAATTCTAACAAAAATTGTGAACTTATCATTGGAAACTTCAACCGTACCAAAATCTTTCCAAAGCTCTCGTATACGACCTCTCTTGAAGAAACAAATCTTGATGAAAATATGTTCAAGAACTACAGACCAGTGTCAAATTTACCATATGTTTCAAAAATTGTAGAAAAAGTGGTCAACTCTCGATGCACGAAAAATAATTGGAAAAGGTTTCGTCAAGCTGGGTGTTTTTATTCTTAATGTTTGTTATAATTTTACAATATGTCATTTTATAACTTTTTCCCGAATCGTATGTGCGTGTGACCATGGCAGTCATATGTATTTTTTTCATTTTGTGTTTATATATGCACTACACAACAGGTTACGCCAACAGTATATCAAGTATTATTATAGACAGATACAAAAGGCTAACAAATTGCTAAGCAAATTTACAGAAGAACCTCTAAATTCACGTAGCCGTTTTTAATTACTTTAGGAATCATTGTTTAGATTATTTCAGTTTATTGAAAATATTATTATTATACCAGATTTATATAGCGCCCTTTTCATGATCAATTTCACGTTCAAAGGCGCTTTACATAGTTGAAATGCAGCCACACAGGGCGCATAATTCATCCTCTACTAGTACAGACACATAGCGATCTGACCAGAGGGACAGAGTGAGACAAAGCCCCCATGACAGAGAGATCAGAAATCAGATACAGGCTTGTCCGGCTAACTTAGCCTAGCTCGTTTCGAATAGACAGCCTGGTTCTTTAACGTGCCCAGTGTATAGCACTGATACACGCAAGGATTGCCTGGGTTCCTGACCAGTACACCTCTAGTGAAAAGACCTGTATGAACGTATTATCACAATATATGTCTTATTTATATTGTAAACTGTGTAATGAAACATGTTCTGTTCCAGGCAGCCGTACAAGTTTCTTGTACAGAAAGTATGGCCCAAGTATAGTATTAAGCAAAAAGTAGTTTCGTGATTTAACTTTGGAACTAATACGCTATAAAGTATTACTGCGTGTTTACTACATTTCTGGTGATGAGCGCGAAACTATTTTATCTTGTTCTTTATTTAGAACTCAACCCATGATTTATGATATTAAAGAATAATTATCTATGATAATAAATAATAATTATTACTACGATTTTACTAGGTTTATATCAATATTCTACATAAAAATAAGGCAGGTTGGCAAGTTGACAGGTAGACAAGTAGACAGGTCGACAGGTTGACAGGTTTACAGGCCGACAGGTTGACAGGTAAACAATTAGACAGGTTGACAGATTACAAGTTGACAGGTCGACATGTAGACAGGTTGACAGGTAGAAAAGTTGACAGGAAGACAAGTATACAGGTCGACAAGTTGACAGGTAGAAAAGCTGACAGGTCGTCAGGTTGACAGGTTGACAGTCGACAAGTAGACAGGTTGACAGGTCGACAAGTAGACAGGTTGACAGGTCGACAAGTAGACAGGTTGACAGGTCGACAGGTAGACAGGTCGAAAGGTTGACAGGTAGACAAGTAGACAGGTTGACAGATAGAAAGGTAGACATGTTGACAGGTCGACAAGTAGAACGGTTGACAGGCCCACAATCCGGAATGATGGAATTTTAATTGTAGATATTGAAAAATGAAAGTATCAAAACTTCTTATTATATTTATTAGAAGAATCACGACGTTGTGATGAATTTTATCATCTAAAGTGGTTTTCCTGTCTAGTTGTTATCGTGTGAATTGGTACCTTTTTATAAGTTGACCTGCAAACCATTCAATGTGTAATGTATAGTGTTTGGGAAAACCAGTCAGTATCACTTTAAATAACATTTACATATATAGTTCAAACCGTCTTCCTAACTACATGTAAGTATGTCAACCTGTCAGCCTGACAAACTGTCGACCTATCGTCCTGTCAGCGCTATTATATTTATAGATTAACATAATTTGGTCTGTCAACCTGTCGACCTGTCAACGCCATTATATTAATAGATTAATGTATTTGGTCTGTCAACCTGTCAACGCAATTATATTTATACATTAATGTAATCTGGTTTGTAAACCTGTCAACGCAACTATTTTTATACGTAAATGTAATTTGGTCTGTCAACCTGTCAACCTGTCAGTATGTCAACGCAATTATATTTATACATTAATGTAATTTGGTTTGTCAACCTGTCGACCTGTTAACCTGTCAACGAAATTATACATATACATTATATTATACATTATTACATTATGTTATTTGGTTTGTCAACTTGTCGACCTGTCAACCTTTCAACGCCATTATATTCATAGATTAATGTATATGGATTTTATTAATTACTCCTGAATTACTTTCTTACTTGAAACAATAACTAATTCCTATAAGATTTATTTGTTTTCTAAAGTATATAGCCTTATAACACAATTCAGTAACCAATTTACCCATTTATTACACCAGAATTATTTTTTGCTTATACTGTACTTGACCCGAAAGGATTAAATAGATACGTGCATGAACTTAGCCAGAGCAGCCAGAGTAGTCAGAACTAACCCTAACCCTAACCCCTAACCCCTAACCCTTCAAATTTAAGTTAACTTAAAACTTCCGGATTTAAAATAGTCGAGCATGCTATCAGTAGACAGCTCTTGTGTTTATAATTTATGACATAAGTCTTATTTACGGATATGTTTTAAGTTATATATAGTCTATACCATCAGGCAAATGTTATTGGATAAAACATTTTGAATATTTTACTTTATGTTTACATACATACTTTTACAAATATAATTGACGGATAGGATTAAAACGGAAGACACGTCTTTCAGAGTTATTCTCCTGATGTAAATGCTATTACGCTGTCACAATGAGATTGATTCAAGTTATCATTTTCCTGATGATATTTGGAAGTGCAGTAACAATTTTCCAAGCAATAGGAAATTTTATTACATCAGCATTTTCATTTGGTAAGGACATTTATGGATTTATTGACAGTCTCGTGGATGATAAAATAGACAAAGATGACAATAGGTACGAGAAATTGCTGAAGGCTATTTCTGACAAAATAGATTCATCTGAGAAGTCTGTCATAAATTCTGTCATAGAAGAATTAGATCTTCGTCTTCAATTCGATGACTTATTCGAACAGAACAAATTCATGAGTACTCTACTAATTGACATTCGAAACATCATTGAATCAAGGACGGACACAGTCAGAGAGGAAAACATACGGAGATTTAAAAACAACTTTAGAGAACACGAAGCTGAAATCCAAAATATTGCTCGTTTATTGTCAGACACTGCATCAGTTGGAGGCTTATACAAGCCTCTCTTAAATTTGTTCGTTGATAAGGTTGACTGTAATCTAACAAGTCTGCAAGAATTCATGGACTATTATATGAATGCTGTGTCGAACGCTATTGCCATAGATTTGATGAATGAACGTTTCACCGTCGTCGATTTGTCAAACCAAACTATGGCGAATTGGCAGAAGCAATTAGAGAAACTATTCGAAAAATTTAAATCCCAGAGGAAGAATTGCATCGCTCGTTTTCCTCAGCTTGTCAAAGACGACCTTGAAGGTGATGAGACTGCCACTGACCTTCAGAGAAAAAACGCACTTAGATATTCAGACAAACGAAATAGTGTCGTATATGTCGGCAGTGACACTGACTGTGAAATCAAGTATTTGCAGTCAGATGGTTTTATTTTCTTTAAAACATCAGCTAGAAAGATTGTATTCTTCGAAAAGAAAGATGAAAATACCGAAACTCTCGATCACAACGCAACACAAGTTGGAGATAGCTGTAAGAAAGCATTTCCGGCTGGAATCGTTACTTCAAGGCTGGTAAACAACATCGGGGGCAACTGTGATAAGGAAACGATTTTCAAAACGATAGATGATATGTACTTTTGGCGAGGCTACACGCTGCGGTTCATTTTGATAATGGACGATAAGCCACAGAATCAAATAGTCATTGCTCAAGGTAATATTATCTATATTACAGTTTAATTCTTCATCAATTAAACAAAAAAGAAGTTATCATGCACTCTAGTGATAATATTCCCTGACACGTGGAATGTCTCTTGATAAAAAAAAATGCGATCTAAATATTCCATGTGTAACATAAATAGAGTACACAACATTTGCAATGACCAATAATTTTGATACTTACACACTTTACATACTGTGTTTACAGGTTCTCGAACAACTCGTATAAAAGCATGTGGGAAGGTAATTGTAACTGGGGCTGAAGAATGGAAAACGGAAGATGCTTCGCATTCAGTTTACAAGACGCTCTTGATGAATAAGGTCACAAGTGGTGTTACTATAGTAACTGTGAATACAACCTTGTTATTTTGTTTGGTCATTAATTGTCTTGTAGTGTTGATTTGATAAGATGTCTTTTCATTTTGTACAGAGCAATTAGGAGACTTCTCAACTTTATACATTGTTGCTTTGCACTGAACGTTGTAGATCTATTTTGTTCTTGCACACAAAAAAAGAAAAGTATTTCTCCATCCATCATTGCTGGTGAAACTTGATAAAACAATGAGATCAATTAAACATTATTGAAGAACAGAAATTGGATATTTTTGTAATCCATCCAATACACAGGTTTACAAAGTTCATGCAAATAATACACTTAAATTCTTATTAAAGTGGGAGTATTGCAATTTATTTAAGACGTTTTCCTTGCTAGTTTTATCTTTTATAACATGTTTCCTATAGATATACAATCCACCACCTCTGTAAAGTTCTTTTTAGAATCTAATGCATTAAAAATCAATCCAAAATAAATTTCAAAACCAGATTTCTGAATTGTATTATTACTTTTGTTTCACGTTACGTAAAAATACACCAATTCCTACAAAATACACCCAATTTATTTTGTGTATTAGCTGTCCGATTCTAGCGGTATAGCAACAAGTATAGTTTTTTCTGTCTTTATGTGACAGTTAATTGTTTTAGCAGGTTTTGCCAGCAATGTTGATCGGAACCTTGTTATTGTGTACATCAAAAATTACCACGTTCTGTAAACAAGCGGCACGAGGGATCGTACGTCGGATAAACACAAAACAATCACCTATTTTAAGTTTATAAGCAGATTTTTAAATGAGGATAGTTAAGAGTTCCATTAATATTTCACATAGACACTTATCTCAAATGAAATTCTATTACAGTGGTATTTTTCTTTCCAATACAATTATTGCCAGTGATTGAACATTCCACGTCAAGTATTTATCAAAACGCCGAATGTAGATTCCACTGTATCAGTAAATGACAGAAAATGCCAGAAAAAAAAATGCTCGTTTCTGGAATAGTCTACAGAATTTCCGCTGTCCTGGTATCAAAGTGCATATATTCATTTACCATTGAAGTCTGAAAAAGAATTCAAATTGGCAAACATTTAATTTACCACAACTTTGTTTATAGCATACTTATATTGATGATATGCACAATAAACAGAAAATTCTAAGTCTATATTTAAGACTTAAAGTAATGATGAACATTTGAAAAAATGGAATGAAATTAATTTTCATTTATCAAACGTATCCCGGTTTGAGTAATTTTCATATAACTGTACAGTTTGGAAACGATTATCTTTCATCACAGCTAACCTATCACTCATTGTAAATATGGCAAAACATTGATGGTACACGTATGATCCATTTGAGTATTTTAGAAATTTGGTACACGTAATGATCCGTTTGAGTTCTTTAGAAATTAATAATTTTCATTATTTGAATTGTATCTACCTACGATAACTTTATATTTATGTTCATTTTATCGGTTTTTCTGTTCTGTCTTTCTTTGTATCTGAATTGCAAATACAATAATTGCAAATTCTTTATATATCCTAACTTGTAAAGAAAACTGATTATTATGCATGTTCTGATTGTATGGTATTTGCTTAGTTGTGACTTTTGACTTTAATGCTATTATTATGTATTTCACCCAATATCGTACACTGTTTGCAGAAGTTTCTGTGGTACGGAAAACTAATAATAAATCGCCTTAAAATAACGTTTCAAAAGTACCCAAATATTTTGACAATAGCGGATAACTAGGAAGTTTTGTACTGTTTAGTATCCAGCTACACCAGCGTGATGTAACATAAATATAACAAATATCTTTTTTACTCGTATTCTAAAGATGTTTAGCAAAACTACTGTGAATGCGGATGTGGTACAATTTTGTATTCCCCAAAAAGAAAACAAATTTAATACATTTTCCTATGGTTCAGCATTGAAATTCATTTCAGCAGCGAATATAGACATTTGTTTGTACAGACTAGATAGCTATCGTCTGAGAAAGAAAAATAACAGATGGGGAAAAATAGGATCTATTTATTAGGGATTTCTTTCGAAGCACATTTTTGACCAAATTACTGCAATATAACCTTTAACCAGACGATTTTCATGAGCATCTGTTCACTGAATGCTATATGCTATACTACTCTATTGGCGATCCGAATAAATATATTTTTCTGTTCACCTTTTTTCGTTCATTTCCTCTTCTATGTTAACCTCATTTAATTTACCTATTAATTTAATATATATATATGATAATCACTCTTAAGTACTTTAAAAACTTATGTTCTAATATTTCGTTCATAAGTTAAAGCTCTACTATTCCTGTGTTTTTTGTTTTCCATAAAATGTGTTATTTCAGACAAGATAATAAGCACTGCCATAGCGTATTTATTATAGTACTTAATTATAGGAGAAGACCTCTATAAGCTTTAGCTTTCGGATCTAATCCTTTTTCATACATTTATTTTTTGTACTGCGTAATGTAAATTTGTATATGTTGTACCATTGTTTGAAATAAAATTATGTTTAAACTTATATAACCTTTTAACTTCATAGGACTCCCTACTACCTGTCATGTCACTTGTTCTTAGTTAAATTGTGGC
The DNA here is from genome assembly GCF_021730395.1 of Mercenaria mercenaria. Classification (NCBI taxonomy): domain Eukaryota; kingdom Metazoa; phylum Mollusca; class Bivalvia; order Venerida; family Veneridae; genus Mercenaria; species Mercenaria mercenaria. Next base: position 21,734 of record NW_026460958.1, on the reverse strand, counting down.
ATTTCACTGTATTCTTATATCTAATGCATCAAATGTCTGAGTAAAGATAGGACCTAAAAATATTAAAGATAGAAATTTATTTCTATGTCAGATGATATACAGATGTGAAATTTATATATCAGTAACTTAAGTTTTTTTTTTATATTGAATTTAAAGCTGTGACAACAAAGAATGACAACTCTAGCCTCAGGCAGAGATATCAATTAGATTACTCCCCATGCTATTACACAATTGAGTGGAAAGTGAAAAGGGTTTTAGACATAATATCGTAATTATTTTAACAACAAAAACAATTCGAATATATTCATATGTGTTTGATTTACTCTTGAAGAACTGCTTCAAATGTTTTATCAGCTTTTCAAGAAGCCGATAATAAAATAAAATATCACTTACTATTTTGTAATGAAGATAATACAGTGTTGCTTGTATCAAAATGTCACATTTATGAACAGGTGTTATAATACCTGACAGGTAGGAATTATTTTGATCTTTTTTTCCTATGCCTACATTATGTCTGTGTAATAGAATTGTGTTTAGTTGTTAGGTATATATTCAACCTGCGAATGTATGTGCTATGATTAATTTATCAGTTTATGCCATTATTACTGTATAGTGTTTAGTCTTATATATTTTTATAGTTGTTCTTTATCTCATCAGTGTAACGCATATTTTACATAATATACAAATCATGTTGCATAATTCCATTCATTATGTTAATCGATCATACTAAACTACTAAAACCGAGTTCACCTTAATGTGAGAAAGGTGGCATATCCCAAACTATACATCAAAATGTTTGTTAGAGTCTTTAGTTTCAGAACAAGTTTTACGCCAGACTGACCAGATGGCAAGATAGCTTGAATTCAAGATGGCACCATCCACACTGACAACATAGATTATTTCAATTTTATGGAAACGGTCCAGGTTTAAGATTGAAAAATAGATTAAAATATGAGATAATGTACTTTTTAGATAAAAATAAATATATGTTTTGTATAATATTTGATGACAAAATATGCAAACTGATAAGAAAAGTCATTCTTTTATTTACATTAATTCTATAATGTTCATTACTTTTATTTGGTCGAATATATTTTACGAATGTTTTGCTAGATTACGTTTTGAGCTCCAACAACTATTACATGTACATACGATTAGTACTTGACATGAAAAGTCATGTCTATTATCATAACAATCAAAGGCTAAGTACACAACGAACGAACGAACGAACAAATTTATTTTCACATAGACTATATAGTTTTAGTGACAAGCATAATATACATATTAATAACATTTGACAAATAAAAGTACAAACATAAAAAGGGCATGAGTCTCTCTGGTGGACCTAATTCATTAATCAGTACATATATGGTAACTTTTGTTACATAACATTTCTTATCATTACTGGGGTATCATTTAGCCCGCGACGATCCCAGCTTCCCTCGTGTGGTTACGTAATGGGTGTGTTAACATATTATCGTCGCATACAATGCCCGAAAGCTAGCCGACTCGAAAAAAATGATACCGCAGCACTTTAATCTACAATAATTGTCTTATTCTATTTATTACATGTAGTAATCATCATTATCTGTTTTAACTTTTACATGCCGTAGGTTAATTGAGCAACTGACTGTGTCACTGACATTTAAAGAACTATTTGCAGAGATGCCAAGCCGCCAGGAAAGGGTCACATTCAGACCATCTTCATGGCAGCACACCCTGTGTTGCGCAGTGCGCAATGCATGAGTGTCCCCTGAAATCCTTGAATTATAGTATTAAATCTTTAATAAGTGAACAAATAGTAAAACAGCACCCAATAAAAAAATAGTAACGTCGTAGTAATACCTTATCAAAAAGATCATTTGTTATTTGTATGATATTCAACCATTTCCTAGTAAATACTTCTTTATTCTTATAAATGGTATTCACCTGTTTTCAAAAAACACAACTTTTAGATGTATTGTGACTTTTGAAAATCTGGGGTGTGATAGTGGAATTAATCATATTATATCATTGCGCACTTGGTGTATTTGAAATTTTAATATGACATCACAAACATGTTGATCGAACTGTATGCTTAATTTCAGAAAAGTACGTGTAGCAAATGTTAACTTATTGGCAAAATAGCAAATGGTGGGTAAGCAGTTTAGTTCAGTATATGTATTGTTGATGAAAAAATGACTTTCTCCATGTTCGTTGACAAACTACGCTACATGTATATGATGATATCGATTAGGAAATACCCGCACTTTATTTAACTTTATTTCGCAAACTGTTACATTATCTGACACTGTTGTTGTTGTTGTTGTAACCCATTTAATAAAATAATCAGAAATTTACAGTGTAGATTTTTTTTTTCAAATTTAGCCATACCACATTGTTCGTGCATGGGTTCCATTTGACATATTTATTATTATCATTGGTTTGTAGATAATAAGCAAACATAACGTTTAAAATGAACAAGATGTTAAAAATGTGGTTCAAGTGAAGTTTAAACCCACGACCTGTAAACATGTGAATGTGAAATTACAAAACAAATGTTATAACAGTAATAAATTATTAGCAAGTTAAGGCTGTTATTATTACCGTACTGGCCATGTGATAACAATTAATGGATGACCCTTAGTAATAAGTATCATCATATTGTTACCAGTTCCATATTATCAAAATTAAGTGCTTGAAAAGGGAAGTATTCAGAAAAGATGAGGCTGTGCGAAGCATTGTGCATACATGTGAAATCAGTAGAACTCAGTGCTTCTTCTTTCAAGCAATTACCAAGCAAAGAAAAGTTATCATTTTGCTCTGTCAAATTACAGGGGCCTCGGCGGCCCTATGATTAAGGTCGCTGACTTGCAAAACCTTGTCCCTCTCCTCTGTGGGATCGGAACCTCGTTTGATGTGTAGAATTATTTCATATGAGGAAGCCATCCAGATGGACTGCGGAATGTCGGTGATTCTACCCAGGTGCCCACCCATACCAGTAAATAATACTAGAAGTGGCAAAGTGTGTGTTCTTCCGAAATGTAATGCTGCAAAGTCGCCATATAACCTATAATTGTACGGATGTGACGTTAACCCCAACTAAAACAATAGGATGACGAATATTCTATAAAACAGTCTGTTTTGTTTATGTGTCTGAACAAGAGCGCGTACATCAGTCATTTGCTATTATCTTCATCTTTAAAGATATGTTCCTTTTGAAAATCACTCTTGCAATTTACAAAATAACGCCATAATACCATCAAACGATTTGTAAAACCACCAATGACAAAATGTTCAGACATGAAAGCTGTTTTATTATCATTGTTTTTGTATAGGTAAGGGGATTCATATAACCCGAGGAGTATATTATATGAATATTGACAACACATCCAGTGCTAGCTTTGAACGTCTAGCCAGCTCGAATATCAAAATTCAAAATTGAATTTCGAGGAACGATTGAATTTCGAGCCAGCTCGAAGATCGAAATTTAGATTTGAAGAAACTGAATTTTGACCTGGACTTGGATTTTGAACCAGCTCGAAGATCGAAATTCGGATTTTGAGGAAGTTGAATTTCGAGCTGGACTCGAAATTCAATCCCAGCTCGAAATTCAACTTTTCCAAAATCTTAATTTCGATCTTCGTGCTGGCTCGAAATTTAAGCCCAGCTCGAAATTCGCCTTTGAACTTCGATCTTCGAGCTGGCTAGAAGTTCAAAGCTAGCACGACATTATTGTTATTTGATGTTGAATTTCGATCTTCAAGCTGACTCGAAGTTCAAAGCTCGCTAGAAATTTAATTTCAATTTTCGACCTTCGATGTCAGTGCCAACTTCTTGACGCTTATTTTTTTATATAAAACGGAGCACTATTGAATGACCCGTGGAATTAAACTTGTCAATTATCAAATTATCAATATACCATTGACTACACATGGATATTTGTCAATATTTTTTTATTGGAATGTGAGCTCAGGTTTATGTAATATGAGCGCGGAAAAGTTTTCTAAAGACAGTCAATTGAAGATATTTTTAGCGCCAGTCAATTCTTGGTCACATGATTCAGTGAACAGGTAAAACGTCATAAACACGTCGTAGTAATAAAGTGGCAAAGTGCATGTAGTTTTTTTTTTATCATGTTTTAACACACCGAGTAGACTTAAAAGAACAATAATATTTTTAGATATGGACTTGTCATTACTTGATGATTTGCCAGAAGTCCTGTGGTTTATACCTGTCTAGGCGCACATTTACTTTAAAAAAAAATAGACCATATACTTATTTTTTCCAATAGTTTCTACAAAATAATTTTGGGTTTTTCCAGATGTGTCAGGTGATCTAACTAACATCAGACTATCCATCTTTACAATATTTGATATAACAGCTAAAATAGTCCGCCCACGTTAAATTGTAATTCGCCTTCCGATAAAAAATAACTATTTTTCTTCCGAAACTATAAGTTCAGTTCAGAAGGAAGGCAATTTAGTCTTTTTATCATGTTTTGTTAACTTTTATATTAAACATATGTATTTAGAACATTTTAATTGGCTACAGGTGTAACTATTAGCTCGACACTATTTCAGTATCGGGTACATGTATAGTCATAATAGTGTTTCTTGTTTTATGCCCACTGGCGCCAGATCAGAAAGAAAATGCCTCTGTACATGTTATACCCTACCCTTAGGTATTCTATAAGAACCATGGTCGTGAACGGGAAAATATACTAACCCATTTCAATCGCGTATTTCATACCTAAAACACGCAGTTCAGTAACTGTGTACTATTGCTATCAAACAAGTGGTAATTTATCTTCCGTTGTGTACCGGTCACATTTCTTCAATACTTTTTATCTTAGAAAAACAACGTGTAGTTTATAGTTTTTTCAAAGGTACAAAAAAAAAAACTTGCTTGAACTTCCCTGGTGAAGTTCCGGTCTAGATTACCGACACACTCTGATTGGCTGATGTGAAAATGTATGTCAGTCGTCATTTTACTACACGTGTATGCTAAAATGTTTATATGCAGCATAAATGTGCAAAATGAATTAAATAAACAGAATAGATGTATACCAATGTATGATTTCAAATTCAAAATCATATACAAGATGAATTTCATTCATCATTTTGAGTCTTATCGTAAAACTGTGAATATATTGCATTCTGTTTTTGTTTGTTTACATTTCGCTTAACATGTGCACACTGCCGTGATCTCTAGACCGGATGTTCATTAGGGGAGTTCACGCAAGTTTTTTCTGTAACGTTGACTATTTAAAGCATAAAATATATGGAGCATATCTGCAATATGGAATATTGAGACAATGTGACTGGTGCACGATGGAAGATAAATTATCGCTGGTTTAATATCAGTAGTACACATTTACTGAACTGCGTGTTTTAGGTATGAAATACGCGATTGAAATGGGTTAGTATATTTTCCCGTTCATGACCATGGTTCTTATAGAATACCTAAGGGTAGGGTATAACATGTACAGAGGCATTTTCTTTCTGATCTGGCGCCAGTGTTTATGCCTAGTGACAAGGTTTCTGAGTAGTTTGGCGTTGCTGTCCTCCAACAGCTATTATATCGTTAATAATGCTAAGTTCTGCCGTAAGGGTAAATTACTAAAAACAATGTAGATGACTGTTCAATAACTACTGTATATCTGGAATAGAAGAGCTATCCAAACATTTGGTGTTTTGCTAATATCTTAAATATCTTAAGTATTTCTGAAAATACATTTTAATATTGCGTACGATCAGCAATACATGTTGTTGATAGCATACAAAAAAGTCAACAAAATCAAATTAAATCAACATATTAATTCACTTATTTTACCACTTTAACCCAATTTTGAAAAGTCTCAAGTACACTAAAAATGTTAGAATTTACAAACATAGGGAAGAAAATGGGAATAAAATAATAGCAAAATAAAATAAAAAAACGTCCATGAAATATCCTATCGCATTTATTTCTTCTGTGATATTTAATTATTTTCTAGTAAAAAGCAAAAATTACACCTCTCTATTCTTATATATGGTATTTACTTGTTGTTTTTTAAATTACCATTTTATGTGCAGTTATGTGACATTTTAAACATTAGATGTGGCATAAAAGTGAATAAAGTTACATATTGACTCATTTTGATATTTTTGATATTTTGAGATGTTATTAATAACATGTTGTATGATTCTTTTCCCAAAAATTATTTTCAGTAATTTATAAGATAAGATAGCAGACGGGGTAGCTGTTAAACTTTGTGAGAATGTAAGCAGACACAAAGTGTATACATTCAAAAAATCAAGGTCAAGTTTGATAACCAGCCAGTTCGAAATATGAACACCAGAGTCAAGGCCATTGAATTCAAAACAATGGTTCATTCAAAAGTAGGGTATTTAAAATGAAAATTGATTTGCTGTTCAAAGGTGTGTACACTCTTGTTTAATAAGCAGTCGCTTTAAGAAGTGTATTAATTTATAGCATGTTTATGATTTTGGTATGAAAATTTCGAAATATGAACATGTTTAAGTTTATTGTTTGGAATGAACAGAAAATAAAATTAAAGAATGTTAAAGTTATTGCTATTATTATTCTAACTCTATTCGGAATAGTAATGCAAGGGGACACTAGTCAAAGCAAAATTTCAAGATTTCCATGTAATACCCGCCTTGCAAATCCTGGCAGTGTACGGTATTGTTAAGTTGTATATTGGAAAAATAGCTTGTAAAGTATTCATTATCTATTGCTAAAGACGGAGGAACATAGTTTCGACTGACCTATGTCAAAGACTTTGCAGTATTTCAGTATATCATGGTAAAATTGTAAGGTGCCATAGTTGAACTATGCCGTTCAAGTTTCAAATAGAATCATATTATGCTATAACGTAAAAGTAATATCTTATAGCACTTCAGTCGGTCCAGAGCCATAACTAAGACTTAGTATTTCAATACATCATATTAGAAATGATTACTTCTGTATAGAACGGCATCCCTACAAGTTATTGCCATTTGTATTTATAGTAATTTATAGCTTTTTTACTCCATTTTCGAAACATTTAATAAATATGGAAGAAATGATAACTGCTTTAAAGATTCAGCTTAACAAGTTTCAGTGAGATTGATAGAGGAATACAAGAGTTATGACCCTCGGTACTTGCAAAGTATTTACTTTAAATGATATTACTTCCCTCTTCCGTCCACCCGGACACATATCTAAACAATGTTTAGCGTTTTTCAATAAAACTTTGAACACAATGTTAATTGCTATAGGTGAAGAAATGCGGTCTTGCTATTCGGATTTCCAGAGGAATGCCACGAGTTATGGGGCTTAGTACTTATACAGTGTTAACTAAATAGGGAATTACAAACGCATGCTACAGAATATTGCAATAAAACAGACACTAGAGCCATCCAAAAGAACTTACACGAATGGAACAATTACATGGTTATAGAAAATAGATCGTATTTTAAATATTACATGCACGAAAAATAATTGGAAAAGGTTTCGTCAAGCTGTGTGTTTATATTCTTAATGTTTGTTATAATTTTACAATATGTCATTTTATAACTTTTTCCCAAATCGTATGTGCGTGTGTCCATGGCAGTCATATGTATTTTTTTTTCATTTTGTGTTTATATATGCACTACACAACAGGTTACGCCAACAGTATATCAAGTGTTATTATAGACAGATACAAAAGGCTAACAAATTGCTAAGCAAATTTACAGAAGAACCTCTAAATTGACGAGCCGTTTTTAATTACTTTAGGAATCATTGTTTAGATTATTTCAGTTTATTGAAAAAGACCTAAGTTAATCCATATGACTTTATGTATGAACGTATTATCACAATATATGTCTTATTTATATTGTAAACCGTGTAATGAAACATGTTCTGTTCCAGTCAGCCGTACAAGTTTCTTGTACAGAAAGTATGGCCCAAGTATAATATAAGCAAAAAGTAGTTTCGTGATTTAACTTTGGAACTAATACGCTATAAAATATTACTGCGTGTTTACTACATTTCTGGTGATGAGCGCGAAACTATTTTATCTTGTTCTTTATTTAGAACTCAACCCATGATTTATGATAATAAGTAATAATTATCTATGATAATAAATAATAATTATTACTACGATTTTACTGGGTTTATATTTTTATATAAATGAATAATATTCTACATAAAAATAAGGCAGGTTGGCAAGTTGACAGGTAGACAAGTAGACAGGTCGACAGGTCGACAGGTTGACAGGTTGACAGGTTTACAGGCCGACAGGTTGACAAGTAAACAATTAGACAGTTTGACAGATTGACAAGTTGACAGGTCGACATGTAGACAGGTTGACAGGTAGAAAAGTTGACAGGAAGACAAGTATACAGATCGACAAGTTGACAGGTAGAAAAGCTGACAGGTCGACAGGTTGACAGGTCGACAAGTAGACAGGTTGACAGGTCGACAGGTAGACAGGTCGAAAGGTTGACAGGTAGACAAGTAGACAGGTTGACAGATAGAAAGGTAGACAGGTTGACAGGTCGACAAGTAGAAAGGTTGACAGGTCCACAATCCGGAATGATGGAATTTTAATTGCAGATATTGAAAAATGAAAGTATCAAAACTTCTTATTATATTTATTAGAAGAATCACGACGTTGTGATGAATTTTATCATCTAAAGTGGTTTTCCTGTCTAGTTGTTATCGTGTGAATTGGTACCTTTTTATAAGTTGACCTGCAAACCATTCAATGTGTAATGTATAGTGTTTGGGAAAACCAGTCAGTATCACTTTAAATAACATTTACATATATAGTTTAAACCGTCTTCCTAACTAAGTATGTCAACCTGTCAGCCTGACAAACTGTCGACCTATCGTCCTGTCAGCGCCATTATATTTATAGATTAACATAATTTGGTCTGTCAACCTGTCGACCTGTCAACGCCATTATATTAATACAATAATGTATTTGGTCTGTCAACCTGTCAACGCAATTATATTTATACATTAATGTAATTTGCTTTGTTAACCTGTGGACCTGTCAACGCAACTATTTTTATACATAAATGTAATTTGGTCTGTCAACCTGTCAACCTGTCAATATGTCAACGCAATTATATTTATACATTAATGTAATTTGGTTTGTCAACCTGTCAATCTGTTAACCTGTCAACAAAATTATACATATACATTATATTATATATTATTACATTATGTTATTTGGTTTGTCAACCTGTCGACCTGTCAACCTTTCAACGCCATTATATTCATAGATTAATGTATATGGATTTTATCAATTACTCCTGAATTACTTTCTTACTTGAAATAATAACTAATTCCTATAAGATTTATTTGATTTCTAAAGTATATAGCCTTATAACACTATTCAGTAACCAATTTACCCATTTATTACAACAGAATTATTTTTTGCTTATACTGTACTTGACCCGAGATTAAATAGATACGTGCATGAAATTAGCCAGAGCAGCCAGAGTAGTCAGAACTAACCCTAACCCTAACCCCTAACCCTTCTGGCTACTCTAAACCCTTCTGGCTACTCTGGCAGAAGGGTTAGGGGTTAGGGTTAGGGTTAGTTCTGGCTACTCTGGCTGCTGTGGCTGCTCTGGCTATGTTCATGCACGCTAAATAGATTGGTATAATTTGATTTCAAATGTAATCCACACTGAATTATAGTGTCGTCCATTTCTTTGATTCTTTAATTTGTTATTCTTATCGATAACTTTAGTTTTGTTTGGTTTAGTGTCCGAAGTGAGATATTTTATTTTCCTTTTGAATCTCTTTTTGTTATAGTTTATATGATCACTAAGATGATACAATTAAACATGTTTCTGGCCAGTGGTACTGAGTTGCAAATTTCTTAAAACGTCTGATGAATCTGGGCACTGTGTTTTATGATCAATGCAATTTGGATGAGGGTATTTACATTTGTTCTTTACAGATTAACCAGTAAGCAAAACAGGACACAAAAAATATCAGCCATACTGAAATTTCTTTCTAAATCTGTCGACCGAATAAGACATGTACAGATCTATTTAGTTACTAAAAGACGTAGAACATGTATATCACTAACTATCTTAAAAGATATCCAATATCACTAACTATCTTTAAAGATATTTAATGTGCACCTTTCACTGAAATATTTTACTTTTAGATATTGTCATCAAATGTAGAAAATTCTCGTAAATTGTTTTTAATTTCAACGATTATATAAACTAATTATGCGTGCGTGCGTGCGTGCTTGCGTGTGTATGTGCGTGCGTGCGTGTGTGTGTGGATCTATATTCATAAATAGATATCATGCAATAACAAACAACTTCCAAACATTTTAGTGGCGGCGTACATCTATACTGTGTTTACCTATACATGTATGTGTTTTTAGTTTGTACCATTTTAAATCTAATGCAAAGTGCTGTTAATACATTTGTAAATTTATGTTTACATAAACTTTACGTAAATTGTTCATATTTTCACATACGAAATCCGGGCCTATGGGACCTTTATAAAAACGAAATGTTGCATTTATTTTATCTTTATTTCAATGATTATAAACAATTCTTCACTTCAATCAACGGTTTCTTCCTTATAATTATCGACATCAATCTGAAGAAGAAAACAACATCATTTATTATTATATGTTCTGAAAATAACCTGAATTTCATTGGCCGAAACCGCTCATCATCTTTCAAAATATATTTCAAATATATTTTTAATAGTTAGTGGGTTTTCCCCATTAAACATGACTTTCTGAAAAAAGAATGGAAGTTTCACACAGTTATTGTAACTTTCAAACATTAAATATGTTGCAACAAATGTCAAATATTTGTTACTTATTCATAAACCTGAACCGATATTGACTCTTGAGCCATTGCATATGATGTGATATTCACCGAAAGAGGGCAATATTGACCTCTTCCGGTGGATATCACATCATATCCAATGGCTCAAGAGTCAATAATTGTATAATATTCTATTGGCCGAGATTTATTGAGCAAATTATAGATTTAGATGATATTTTACTTTCATGTATTATAAATAATACTTTAAAAATCTTTTCTTAATTCTAATGAAATAACATCACATTATCACTTCTGAATTATGAAAAAACACACATTTACATTCTTCATACACGGATTTTCTATATCATTTCAACAGCGCGAATGAAACAATAGAATATCAATATAATGTCTAAACTACAGCATTATTTCCACAGTATAAAACAATTCCAAAGTTTCAAAATCTGAAGTCAAAATGCATCAATAATTCTATCCCCGGGCGAGGTGTATACTCTTCGTGACGATTTTATAAAAGGCACTGTTCTTAGAATCATTCGTCCTCTGCCCCTGGTTCATTTTGAGAAGCGGAGAACAGGTTAGTATTGGTACAGAATTGAGGGACATTCGTTAGGTTAACTGCCCGCCGTTACTTAGCTGAAATACTGCTGAAAAACAGTGCTAAATCAAAAACAAAAAAATTCTCACGACAAATGAAACGCCTTCAAACCTTCCACTTATTTTTACAGAACGGTCTGAACAATAGGTTTACACGAGATATTAATTAAAACTACCGGCGAGTTTTCACATACTTGTAATTTGCCCCCGTCTGCACCAACCTGACATTGAAACAGAACAGTACAGTATACTATCTGCCAGTTTAGTATAAATATTAAAAAAACAAGAAATAAAATGCGAATGTGTATAGTTACGTCAGGAAGTCAAACAAAACATGCTGCTAATGAAAGTGCTGAAAAAAAAGTGTTTTTCTTGTGTTTTTATGTTTAAGGATGGGAAATGATTTAACATCTATTATGTTATTACTATAATGTTATTAGAAAAGTGAGTGCAGAAATTACCACTAGAAATGTTGAAATAAGCCTTTCCCATGTAGAGAATGGAAATTTTTCTAATGCTTACCACAACAATTGGCTTCGTCCGTCTGATCAAAGCAGTCCTGAATTCCGTCACAAACCCGTGAATTCGGAATACATTTGCCGTTATCACAACTTATAGAGTCAGGCCCGCAGCCGTAAGGATAGTGTGACGTCACTGGTGATAATAAATGAAATAATGTTCTATTAGAAATAATCTGTACATTTATTTGGAATATATAGAATATTGTTTTGCAGCAAATGCTGATCAGTTAGAAATAAAAATGACTTTAGAATTTATGCCGTCGTGTAGCATTGTCTTGTAAATTTCTTTAACCATGTCTTTGCATATCACAAGAAATAGAACTTCTGTGAAACATTTGATAAATACTTTTATAAAATTCGTACAATTATTAGATAAATACTTTTTGATAAAATTCATTTGAACATTGGATAAACAATTGTGACAAAAGTCATAGAGACTTTGGATAAACATTTTTTTTTAAGTTGGATAAATGTTTTTTGATAGAATTCATAGAAACATTGGTTGGATAAACATTTTTTTTTTAAATTCATAGAAACTTTGGATAAATATTTTAACAAAATTAATAGAAACCTTGGATAATTATTTTTAACGAAATTTCATAGAAACATTGGATAAACATTTTTGACAAAATTCATAGAAAGATAAGATAAGGTAAAGACTTTTGACAATATTCGTAGTAAAGTTGAATATTTTAGCAATGAATTTTCATGCGTTTCAAACTAGTTTGTCCAACTTATGTTTTTCCTGCTTTTTTTTTTACTTTAATTATTTATTTATTTTCTGTTAGCTATACCATTGTAGTACAATTCAAAGAACAGTTATTTGCGTCATATTAAACTGTTGTAACATGTGTACTTTCCATTAACTTTGATTAAACCTTGTTGTTCAATTGACTTTAAATATAGATACAATATTTTTAAGTATGATCACTTATGATCACTGATAAAATATTTAAATACTTAATACTTTTTTCTAACTGAATGCTAAGGGGCAGCGCTATTTACAGTCCAAACAGTAATCAAAACGTTGCTACACTCTTAATGAATATTCGTTATCATTTTTATTTTCAATGAAAATAATAATGTCTAGATCTAGCTGTTTTAAGATATTCTTTAAATAAATTAAATAACTTGCGTCGCTTACCAGCACAAATCCTTGCGATCGAAACAATTCCTATGACAAGTAATACCATTGCAAATCTGCTTTCCATTTTTAGTTTCTGCTCAAATTTAATATCACACACGCACATGACACACTGACTGTCTCTAATCATTTAACATATTTTACAGATAACTTTTATGTCCTGTTGCTTTGATTGTGGATACCAAGCAGGGGCGTACCTGGATGATTTGAACTGTACGCCAGATATGAGCAGCATAGCTACGAACCAAACAGAGATGCTGCGAGTGTGGGGTAGGTGAAAGAGGGGTTCTCCATCTCATCATCTGGCGCATTGCGTTTTTGGGGCCTCCCCTTGAAATCGTGACAGTGTCTAAAACTGCAACTAGAGCAGCCCCGGATATTTTGTGGAATATAACCATTTTTCGTATAAAGTCATGTGTAACTTTACCCTGCAAAGTGTGGGCTTCAATACCTCGATCGTTCTAGCACGATACTTGGCCCGTACTAGTATTCATTAATAATTTTATCTAAGATTTTAAAATGTTTAACATCTTTTTCGCAGATTTTTCCTTGAATTACTTCGATACAACGACAAATAACAAAATGAATTATGCCAGACTTAGGATGTTAAAAAATCAGAGGTCTGTGAATGTCTCTATACAATACACTTCAGGACAAAACAACTTTAAATCAACAGTAATAATAGATATATACAGATTGTAGTTATGTTTCAAAATAGTTGCGCCACTGAAATGCTGTGTCATTATATGATATATTTTATTGTGCAACTGCCAAAACCCGCGCAAGCATATTGTGTATCGCCAAAGGGACCTAACAATGTGTCCGTTAGGGTAACTGCATATAAACTCTTACCTAATCCCAACTGCTACACATGTGAACAAATCGCATATTCGAACCGTGTGCAAAGCTTTTATTATCATTATTTATTTTATTTATATATTGGTTTATTTAATATGCTCTACAATGTGAAGATTGCATGGCAATACTCAAACATTAAGGATATGCTAGTTGTTTTTTTCGTGTTATCGTTTTTGAAATCTTCGTCAATGTTTAATTTAATTACATCTGCATCCGCATTTTGACAGGTTTTTGATAAATGTATCTACCCACACATTGCAAATATTTCAAGGTTTCTCATGCGAAATGGAACTTTTTTTCTAGTTAACGTAAACAACATCTAATATTGGCAAACGCAAATTCACTACGTAAATTGCTAAATGGTATTTCGCTATCCAGATTGGATATAGATTGATAGCCATTAAAATGTTCAATATCACACCAAGAGTGTTATATTTACCGCAACTTTTTTCTTATTTCAGATATCGACTGATCATAGATTTTATCATTTATTTATGTCTCATTCATTTACAAACATAAAAATTTGCATACAACATAAAACAATTGTAAATTACCGTTCTAACTAGAACTACAAGAGACAATATACAGACTCGAATTAAAAACATACCATTTAACTTACAAATTCATTTAAAACCTTCTAAAACATGTTTTAAGAATTAGTATGCCCATATTGAGTACATCGAGGTCCAAGGACATACTTAGTGTTATGTTGATATGTTTGTAGAAAACGAGCGCTCGGTCGTTGCCGTAGAAATTTGCATGCACAATAGATTTATTGGGTATAACGACGCACCGACACAAATTTAGGTCAAATGGGAACTTTCTAGCTTTGGTGGTGGAGGAAGACCCCAGGTGCATTTCATCACGGGTGGCCACCTAGGTAGAACCACCGACCTTCCGTAAGCCAGCCAGATGCCTTCCTCACATGATATGCACAATAGAATCTCTTTTTTGACAGAGTATCGCAGCTTGAAGTTTGTGGCAAAATGATTTCCTTGAAGTGGTGCTCTAAATGTAAAACATCAAATTAGTATACATGTATGAATGAAAATTCAACTGTGTGGTTTCAGTCATTATTAAATTGTTTACAGCTTCTTACTTTCTCACACAAAAATGTATTGAAAGCTAACTTGGGAGCTTTCATCCATTTACTATAGACTTCATCAGCCAACTGATCTTCTTTACATTGACTGGGGATTAGGATTAACACCACCCGAGGGCGTGAGTGATGGTAATGCTGTGTCCCACTTGTGCGGTAACTGGAAACGGCCCCTGTCCCTGTTAAGTGCAGGCTTGTATGCTCTGATGTACACCGCCTCCTTCACCCCACTTTCAAACCAAGAGGGTTCCCGGTCAAGAGAATTCGTACGGATTCCAATGTGACAGCGTGACCTGGGCTGTCTTGGTGTATGTGGCGTGATACCTCGCTACTACTAGAACTAGGTCGTCTATGTTCCATGAGTCTTGCTCTTAGTGTTCGTTCCGTTTCACCTATGTAGTCCTTGTTACATTGAAACTTATCATGCCCTTCACATTTTTATTTGGTAAATTGGGCCGCTGATATCTTGTTTACTTGTTTTATCCTTTGCTTTTACAAGGATTTGTCTAAGTGTGCGCTGTGGTTTAAAACACACATTTATCTTGTGTTTATTGAAAATTTTCTTCAGATGTTCACTCTTTCTTTTCATGTATGGGAGGGTGACACTTCCCTTTGAGTCTTTTCTATCCGATGTTTTCCTTCTACTTTGGTTTTTCTTATTCAACAGATGTTTCTTAACTTTGTTAATTGCCCATCTTGGGTAATTGAACACATTTAGGGCTTTATTCACATGTTTTATTTCGGCGTTTAGGTTTCTAGGATCTGAGGGCACCACTTCCGCTCTTTGGTGTAAAGTTCTTATAACTCTAGGTTTGTGTTCTTCATGGTGCGCTGAGTTAAAATCCAGATACTGATCAGTATGTGTTGGTTTCCGAAATACTGTTGTTTTCCAATGACCATCACTGAGTCTTATAATGTTCGTTTCATATGCATGCGGAAAAGTTTTATAAAGAAAGTAAACTGAAGATATTTTAGCGCCATACAATTCATGGTCACATGATTCGTTGAACAGGTAACACGTCATTAACACGTCATAGTAATAAAGTGGCAAAGTACACGTAGATTTTTGTTGTTGTTTTTATCATGTTTTAACATCGAGTAGACTTAAAAGAACAATTATATTCTTAGATATGGACTGGTATTTATTTGATGATTTGCCAGAAGTCCTGTGATTTATACCTGTCTAGGTGCACAATCACTTCTTTTTGTTTTAAAAAATAGAGCATATTTTTTTCAGTAGTTTGCTACAAAGTAATGTTGGTATTTTTCCATGTGTATCAGATGGTCTGACTAAAATCAGACTATTCATCTTTACAGCATTTGACATAGAAGGAAGGCAATTTAGTTTTTTTTTGTTTTTGGGGTTTTTTTTTCATCTTAAGTTATTTTTTATGTTAAACATATGTATTTAGAACAATTTAATTCGCTACAGGTGTAACTATTAGCTCGACATTATTTCAATATCGTGTACATGTATGATGTTTCTTATTTCATGCCTAGTGACAAGGTTTTTGTGTAGTTGGGCGTTGCTATCCTCCAACAGCTCTTATCCTGTTAATGTTAGGTTTTGCTTTAAGGATAAATGGTGTAAAAGTTCCAAGAGAAATGTATTGTCCATGAAGTTGTTAAAATTACAAAAATTTTAGATGTCACTTCAATAACTACAGTATATCTGGAATAAAAGTGTTATCCAATTATTAGTTATGTTACTAATATCTTAAATATTTCTGAAAGTACTTCTAAATATTGCTTAAGATCAGCAGTACATGTTGTTGAAAACATACAAAAAAGTCAACAAAATCAAATCACATCAACATATAAATTCGCTTATTTCACCACATTAACCCATTTTTGAAAAGTCCCCAACTACACTAAAAAGGTAGAATTTACAAACATGCTGAGGGAAGAAAACGGAAACAAAATAACAGCAAAATAAAAAAAAACGTCCATGAAATATCCTATCGAAAAAGGGCATTTAATTCTTCTGTGATATTTAATCATTTTCTAATAAAAAGCAAAATTTACACCCTCTATCCTTAAATATGGTATTTACTCGTTTTTTAGCTCACCTGAGCACGAAGTGCTCAAGGTGAGCTTTTGTGATCGCCCTGTGTCCGTCGTCGTCCGTCGTCAACAATTTGACTGTTAACACTCTAGAGGTCACAATTTTAACCCAATCTTAATGAAACTTGGTCAGAATGTTACCCTCAATAAAATCTTAGACGAGTTCGATATTGGGTTATCTGCGGTCAAAAACTAGGTCACCAGGTCAAATCAAAGGAAAAGCTTGTTAACACTCTAGAGGTCACAATTATGGCTCAATCTTAATGAAACTTGGCCAGCATGTTGCCCTTAATAAAATTTTGGATGAGTTCGATATTGGGTTATCTTGGGTCAAAAACTAGGTCACCGGGACAAACCAAAGGAAAAGTTTGTTAACACTCTAGAGGTCACAATTTTGACCCAATCTAAATGAAACTTGGTCAGAATGTTACCCTCAATAAAATCTTAGACAAATTTGATATTGGGTCATCTGGAATTAAAAACTAGGTCACCAGATCAAAATAAAAGAAAAGCTTGTTAACACTTCAGAGGTTAAATTTTGGCCCAATCATAATGAAACTTGGTCAGAATGTTACCCTCAATAAAATCTTAGATGATTTTGATATTGGGTCATCTGGGGTCAAAAACTAAATCACCAGGTCAAATCAAAGGAAAAGCTTGTTAACAGTCTAGAGGCCTCATTTATGACCATATCTTAATGAAACTTGGTCAAAATGTTAATCTTGATGATCTATAGGTCAAGTTCAAATCTAGGTCAGGTGGAGTCAAAAACTAGGTCACCAGGTCAAATCAAAGGAAAAGCTTGTTAACACTTTAGAGGCCACATTTATGACTTTATCTTCTTGAAACTTGGTCAGAATGCTAACCTTGATGATCTTTAGGTTAAGTTCGAATCTGGGTCATGTGGGGTCAAAAACTAGGTCACCGGATCAAATCAAAGAAAAAGTTAGTTAACACTTTAGAGGCCACATTTATGACCATATCTTAATGAAACTATCTTGATGATCTTTAGGACAATAGGTCAGGTGAGCTTGTTAAAATGACAATTATTATGAGCAGTTTTGTGACATTTTTTAAGATTGGATGTGGCACAAAAGTGAATTAAGTTACATATTTACTTAATTTAATATTTTTGATATTTTGAGATGTTATTAATAACTTGTTGGTCTAATTGTATGCTTTTGTCCAAAAAGTACTTTCAGTAATTTGTAAGATAATGGCAAAATAGAAAAAGGTGTTTTAGCTGTTAAACTTTGTTCAAGATAATTTCTGAGAACTTAAGCAGAAACAAAGTGTATACATTCATAAAGTCAAGGTCAAGTTTGATAACCAACTAGTTCGAAATATTATCACTAGAGTCATGGCCATTAATTTCATAAAAAATGGTTCATTCCAAAGTAGGGTATTTACAATGAAAATTGATTTGCTGTTAAAAAGTGTGTATGGCAAATTTTTGGCGCTCTTATTTAATAAGCAGATGCATGAACATTTTTATTTTAATCTATAGCATGTTTATACTTTAAGTGGATCTTGGTATGAATATTTGGAAATATTAACTTGTTTAGGTTTATCGCCTGGAATTAAAAGAAAATAAAGTTAAAGAATGTTAAAATTGTTGCTATTATTATTCTATCTTCGAAATAGTAATACAAGGGGACACTAGTCCAAAAAGTATTTCACGATTTCCATGAAATACCCGCCTTGCAAACCCTTACAGTTACGTTATTGTCCAGTTGTATATTGAACAACAGCATGATGCTTTGTTGGATCTTTATCAGCTTGTAAAGTATTCATTATCTGTTGCTATTTAAAAGACATCGACTTGACTTATGTCAAAGACCTTGTTTGCAGTATTTGAGTATATCATAGTAAAATTGTAAGGTGCTATTAGATAAATTATGTCGTTCACGTTTCAGTTAGAGTCATATTGTGCTATAATGTAAAAGTAAAATCTTATAGCACTTCAGTCCGTCAGAGCCATAACTAAGACTTAGTATTTCAATACATCATATTAGAAATGTTTACTTCTGTACAGAACGGCATCCCTACAAGCTCGAGGAAGACGAGGCTTATTGCAGTAGTATATAACGAGGCGTTTCACAGAGTTGGGGCATTGGGGCATTGGTGCATTGGGGCAGCGGGGCAGCGGGGCATTTTAATCCGACGTAATCCCTAATCTGGCTTAATCCCCTCGTAATCGGGGCAATGGGGCAGCGGGGCAGTAGGAGTTATGTTATTAGAACATCAGGAATTGCGTTTAGGCTCTAATCCTACGTAATCCCTAAGCCGGCGACCCTATCACGGTCTGTATTTATTAGCAAACCGCATTGACAGTGAGGAGCATTCTGCAAAACGTTTCCGAGACGAAAAGACTAACCTTTTTCCTTTTAATTTATATCGTGATTTATTGAGGACTTAAGCCATGAGTGAAGACAACGCGGTCTTGAAAAAATACAAAACGGAATATTCTGTATGATAAAAACGAGATGTAGCGGTAAGCGCATTTTACTTTATTATTTTTTACAAGTTTATCATTATCTTATTTATTCCCCATAAATTTATGTAATGAAATAATAAACAACAATCTGTAACCTCAGAGGACGAAACATTTTATATCGCGTTGTTCAAGGTAATTATGTACGATATTTTCAGCGTTTAGAAAGGTTACCTAAAACATAACACCTTCAGCCGGTTTTACAAATGCAAGATGATGTTTATATCTTTTTCTTTTCATTTTACGACTATGATACAGAGCACTAGCATATGCGCTTATTCTTCAACAATATCCCATCAACCGGAGCATATTCAAAAATATATTTTGAAAGTTAAATGTTAAAAAATCAGATAAAGCAAATGTCTGTTTTATATTTTTCATTATTTTCAACCGACACTTTATTGATCTTTCTATGGCTATAGTAGACAACGGAAATCTTCCTAATTCACCATAAACTGCACAAGTCGGCGTTTGTTTCCGGTCCCCTCATGCATATTTGCAAAATCTTAGATGTAGTTTAACAAAAACTTTATGACTATAGATACCCAATATTTCAGATCCGTACAATAATAAGGAAACATCCAGATAGACAAACAGTAAAAGTTTTGTTTTCATATTCAGTTTTATAAATACAAGGGTTTTTGTTTTATTTGCTTTTCTTCTATGATACTTAATCCCCTTCAATGCGCAATCGTTGACAATCGGGATTAAAGTAAAAAGTGCCACCGGAGTAACGTAAAACTAATCTCTATTATATAAAAGAACAACAACAATAAGTAATATTCTATTATAGGATGATACACCACCACTGACGTAACGTTAATCGTAAAGAATAACACCAATGTTAATATATAATATAGTGTAACTGCAACATTAAAACACGAATGGTGGATAGGATAATCTTATTAGGTATTTAATCTAGTAAAGGAAGATATATTTTGACTTTTTCGTTCATAGAGGGGAGCAAAGTGTAAATGCAAGTAAAAAACTTTACAAAGTTATTACTGTAGAACGAAATTATGTATGTATTAGTATCATAATAAAACAAAACGAAAAGTTTTAATAATAAAAGCGTTGAAGAGTACTAAATTGACTGAAAATGTAATACGTTAAAAAATCAAAGCGCTAAACGTACTGAAGTAATTTAAAGGTACGTTAAAATTAATGTTCTTAAAACTGTAAAACTAGAACGTTGACTGGTTGTAATCAAAGCGTTGAAAGTACTTTTATCATTTCAGTCGGGGAAGTCTTTCCTCGTTATTCATGGGAATATCATTTTAATCAGCTCGGTGCCCTTCGTCGCCCTAATTGTAATCCCGAATACCGGTAGAATTGCCTAAACTATTGACTGCTTTTAAAAAAATGGAATCCGTAATTCACGCTCTGCTAGGGGGGGTTTAAACGTAGATGAATTTTACAGTTTCGTCACCGAAACGGAATCCAGAAGACCCCTTTATTCAGGAGATCTCCATCAGCTGTTGATTGAACAAGTAGTTTAAATCCCGGATCCCCAGACAATGGATTACGGACGGGCGCAGATGATTTATTGGGAAATTTTTAAAATCCCCGGAAAAGTCTTCTGATCGTCAAAATGAACGCGCTTTGTAAGTTCATTCATTCATTCGTTCGTTCGTTCATTCATTCATTCATTCATTCATTCATTCATTCAAATCATAAACTGAATCGTTTACGTTAAGTTTATAACATCATTTATCTATTTCAGGAGGGAGATAGACTCCAATGTTCTGCCTGGAACTTCGGGAGGTCAAATTGGGGCGGGTAAACAAACACCTTTTATTTGCATGCAGTGTGGAAAACAGTTTAGTCTACAACGCAATTTAAATCAGCACATGAAAGGCGTACACGAAAAAGCGTTACTTTCGTGCCGCAAATGCGGTAAAACCTTTACCAGAAACACCAAGCGACTAAAGCACGAGTCGAAATGTCACGGGTCTGTGGCCTTCTCTAGCGGCAAGTGTCCCGAAGTATTGTCCGGAACTCCCAGAAAATGGACTACGGACGACGCCGATAATTTATTAGAATTATCAAAATTCCCGAAAAAATCTTTTGATCACCAAAATAAACGCGCTTTGTAATTCATTCATTCATTATTCATTTCCCTTATTCAAAACAAAAACTTTTCCCCCAAGTTTTTTAAAAGTCATTTATCTATTTCAGG
>NW_026460957.1:0-40839 GCF_021730395.1 Mercenaria mercenaria | reverse complement strand
TCAAGTATATAATAAACTTTAAAGCGCTAAACAGTTTTGTTCGGATATTTTTTTTCTATTTTTGTGCGGCTTAGATTATCCATGCCTGCTAAAATTCTCGAGTCATATATAACATCAAAGATCAAGATACTATGATGATAACTAATATCGTATTTCATAAACGAAAGAAACTTACTTATTTGATGAATAGATATGTTCTGTAATATTTGTATTTTTCTAAATAGAAAAAATATATGGCACACGATGACCGATATGTAATATTAGAAATATATTTCATACATTTTCATTCATTAAAACAAAGATGTAAAAAACTCCTTCTTGCCGCTGAAAATCAACCAGCATTTATCCCAGTAATGGTGAAACAATCTATGTAGCAAGATTCTGTGCTTACTGATTTAAATGTGCCAACACAAGAAATCTAAAATCTTCTCTTTTCCTGCCAGTATTGTATTTCATAATCACTAAAATTATCAAACTTCCTTTAAAATATTTGAAAAAAAAAATTAATTGCCACCATGGTAAAATCTTGCCATGGCAGAATCTTGCCATGGCAGAAACTTGCCATGGCAAAATTGCCATGGCAGAATCTTGCCATGGCAAAGTTGCCATGGCCAGTTTTTGCCATGGCAAAATAAAAAAAAACTGAGTTATCGATATGAAACAACATATTTCTACCAATACATTCGTTTGGAAATAGTTAAAATCACTTTTAAGAAAAATGAAAAAAAAATTTTGCCATGGCAAAATCACGAATTTTCTTGCCATGGCAAAATTATTTTGCCATGGCAACACATTTTGCCATGGCAAAAGACCGATTTGCCATGGCAAAACCGCTTTTGCCATGGCAAATGTAATTTTCTCGTACTGATTTACAAAAAACTAGTAATGATATCATATCAAAACATACTAACTTTAAAATAGGTGGGTTAATGTAACAATTTAAGGCAATTTTCATTTTTGTAAAGCGCGTATAAATATGGGCTGAATTTGCCAAATACCGGCGTGGCAAAAAGAAACCGGCGGCTAATAGCGAGAACGCATTTAATATTGATAATATTGTAGAATCTATTGCTAAATAACTTGACAAATACAAGCGACAACACAATCTTCAGAAATTATTGAGAATTCAGAGTTATTGTGGGTGAAACGAATTCATATCACATTTTTTGGACCGGAAGGCTTTCCTCTACAGCTAAATTATTTAGGCATAATGATACTTAGCCATGAAACTGACAGAATTAGTTACAGTTACTGCTGATCTTGAGGATTTCGTACATATTTCATTGCACGTTCTTTGTGTTGGTTGATTCTGGGTCCTTCCGCGGAAAGCGAGAGAGGCAATTTGTCATGAACAGTCGCATTCTCAACTCGTCACAGAAACTTATGTACTCGACCCTTACATGTACTTAAACATTCACAATTCTACTGCAGCTAAGAGTGGTCAAAGCTAATAGCTAATAGCATTTACAAGTTGCAGTCGGTGTATTATACATTCAACATTAAAATTACACAGGGGTCTCCGTGGCCGAATGGTTAAGGTCGCTGACTTCAAACCACTTGCCCCTCATCGGTGTGGGTTCAAGCCTCACTCGGGACATTTATTTCTTCATGTGAGGAAGCCATCCAGCTGGCTTACGGGCTTACGGAAGGTCGGTAGTTTTACCCAGGTGCCCGTTCGTGATGAAATAATGCACGGAGGGGCACCTGGGGTCTTCCTCCACCATCAAAGCTTGAAAGTCGCCATATGACTTATAATTGTGTCGGTGCGACGTTAAACACATCAAAAAAAACTTACAGAACTGAAAGACTTCTTACACGGGTTATATATCTACGTAGATTACTTTTAGCCCATCAGAATCAGACAGCTAATATCAATAATTATACAGTAACCATTCTCTACTTAGGGTGTCTATATTTCAAGAAATTTTGTAATTGGTCGACATACGTTCTTTGCCGTTGACAAAATGGTCTCAGGGAGAAGACATTTGTGATAGCAAGAATTCAATTTTGTCGTCATAGAATTGTTATGAATGTAATAAAATGCTGTTAACAGCCATTGACCGTGGATAGAGTTATCCCAGAACTGTCAATAGTTAAATCAGAATGCCCGACAATGGCAAATGTTTCATCACCCAGTCGTAATATCCATCATGAAAAGTTTCCTTCTCACAAATTACTTGCCACAAACTGGTCTAAAATGGCTGACATATTCTAAATGACAGTAACAATGGAAACAATGGACTAAGGAAACTTCATATTATGGTTCAATAACGTTTTGAGATCCTATGGAACTATTAATTCCAACCTATGAAAGGCTTCTATCAAATCAAAATAGAAGAAAGTTAGGGGCTCATTTGTACGAGTGCTAATCATTACATTTAATGCGGATGTTTAAAATCTTTGTGCAGTTCAACGCGATACAAATGCTGGGCCAGCAAATTGATATAGAATAATGTTCATACGTAGCAGAGAATGAGCTTTGTTCAATTACAGGCTACATAAATGTCGAAATTGACATGTATACATCACATTGAGATAGTTTAAAGCACACATAAAGCCACAACACTATTGGAATATGATAATATTTGTATATTTCGACGGTATAGCTTATATGAAACAATTACATTAAATAAGAAACAATCTGTTCTAATAAAATGGGTGGGGCAACATACAGTTTGATTATTTCACATCATTTAATTATTTATTTTCTTCAATATTTTTATTACATTGACAACAAATATTCCAGGATGATCAATAAAAGATAATAATATTAAATATTGCGGTGTAACTTATATAGATTTTAAAATACGCAAAATTATATTTTCAAACTTGGTCGCCATTTTTGACGACGTTATAGATCAGTCCAGTCGCGGAATTCGGACTGGCGACATCCTTTTTTCCATTTGCACTGGATTCCCTTTCTGTATACACTATATAAAGAAATCATGGCATAGGTCTTTTTAGTCCCCTACTGGTTGAAATCCAGTTTCGGGGACTATAGGAATGCGCTTTTCCGTCATTTCGTCATTCTGTCATTCTGTCCGTCCGCAATTTCGTGTCTGGTCCGTAACTCTGTCATCCATAAAGGAATTTTAATATTACTTGGTACAAATGTTCCCCATGATAAGGCGACATGTCATGCGCAAAATCCGGACCCCTAGCTCAAAGGTCAAGGCCACAATTAGAGGTCAAATGTCAACAGGGCTTTTTCCTGTCCTTGCCATAACTCTCGAATCCATGAAGGGATTTTAATATTACTTGGCATAGATTTACCTCATAATATTGTCATGCATAACTTTCAGACCCCTAGCACATAGGTCAAGGTCACATGTCAAATGTTAACATAGCATGAACAGAGTCTGTTTCGTGTCCGGCCCATAATTGTGTCATTCATTAAGGGATTTTAATATCACTTGGCACAAATGTTCCCCATAATGAGACAACGTGTCATGCGTAAATCCCAGAACCCTGGCTCAAAAGTCAAGGTCATAATAGGGGTCAAATGTCAACAGGGCTTTTAATCTGTCCGGTCCATAACTTTGCCATCCATGAAGAGATGAGGCGAAATGTCATGCGCAAAACCCGGACCGCTGGCTGAAAGGTCAAGGTCACAATTGGAGGTCAAATGTCAAAAGGATTTTTTCCTGTCCGGTCCAGATTTCTGTCAACCAACAAGAGATGACAATAGTACATGTTCCTCATGATGAGACGACTTGTCATGCGCAATACCCAGACCCCTAGCTTAAAGGTCAAGGTAACACTTTGAAATCAAAGGTCAGTAGGATTTTTTCCTGTCCGGTCTATAACTTAGTCATGCAAAACAGATTTTAAATATCAGTTGGCATAAATATTCGCCTGGATGAGATAACATGTCATGCGCAAAACCCGGGCCCTAGGTGTAAGGTCAAGGACACACTTAGAGACCAAAGGTCAGATACAAGAATGACTTTATCCGAAGCATTTCTTCTTCATGCATGGAGGGATTTTGATGTTGCTTGGCACAAATGTTCACCACCATGAGACGGATTGTCATGCGCAAGAACCAGGTCCCTAGGTTTAAAGTCAAGGTCATACTTAGAGGTCAAATGTCAAATTCAAGAATGACTTTGTCCGGAGCATTTCTTTTTCATGTATGAAGGGATTTTGATGTGACTTGGCACAAATGTTCACAACCATGAGGCACCCTTGCTTGTAGAATTTCATCCTTTTGTTTTTACTATAAATAGATTATATTGTAACATTTTTATTACTGGCCATAGGGAAAACTCGAGACCACTTTTCTTTGGTACAACATGCATGTTTCTTGTAGACTTACATTATTTATATATTTTAGGATTAATTTCCCGTTGTTGTTACTATAAATAACTTATATGATAACCTTTTTTACAGCTGGCAAACCAGTTTTATATTATGCAAATTTTAATCCAAGTGTTTTGTTATAACATAATTATTGCATATATAGTACAATATTGTTTATACATCATTGGCAGATATCAGTTCATTATTTTATACTGCATTAGATGATTAGAAGATTAGGCGCCTTCCAGTATGGGACTTTGTATTGCATGGCAATACTTCATTCACTTGTTTTAAAAAGGTATCATCCGCTCCTTGATGTACAAGGCTGAACGGGGAGAAATGTACATGGCAATTACAAATTTTATTTTGTTTTATAACGGAATGTGGAATATTGAAAGTGACAGTTCATACAAAGTGGTCATATATCGACTTAAACTAAGATAAGAATTATATACGACAATTCAGGAGCAAATATTAATTGTGACACAAGAACACTTTATGATAATTTTTCAGAAAAGAAACTTGGAGCATAATAATATCATGACAGGGCAAAAGTAGTGACAATACAATGTTTAGATAGAAGGTAATGTAACAAGTCGGTAACGAAGTGGAAGATCACTATCATGAATCTATAACGAGACGGTGTTGATATTTTTTGGATGCTAAATAAGAAAAGAGGCAATCTAACGTCAAGTTTAACAAAAAACGAAACATAGAATTCATTCTAGAAAAGAAATCATTGTATAGGATTTTTAAAAAGGTATCATACGCTCCTGTGAAAGACCGAACAGACAGGTAGAATGTACATAGCAATTACAAATTTGTATTTCATTTTCATAACAGATTGTAGAATATTGAAAGTGACAAGTCATACAAAGTTGTCATATATCGACTTGAACTAATGTAATAATTATACACGGCAATTTAGGAAAAAATATTCATTCGGACATAGGAAATCAGTTTCTTTATGAAAAGTTTATTACAAATGTTAAATGCCTCGTCACAGACGCTTGGAATATAATAACCTCATGCAAGGGCAGAAGTACTGATAATGTAATGTTTAGATATCAAGGTAATGTATCAAGTATCAAGTCAGTAATGAAGTGGAAGGTCACTATAATAAATCAGTAATTAGTGGGCTGTGTTGATCTTTTGGGGGGTTCCAAATGAGAAAAAATGAAATCATGCCTGCTGTTGATATTTGAAGAAAGCAAGGAGACATGATTTATGATGTATAACTTTTTCTATGATAATCCGGTATTTGTGTTATTAAGTTACTAAGCATGCTGCTATACAGGTTTATGTTTCTGATGTAAAAGATTCAACTGCAAAGAAATCACATTGCAATAAGAAATACCATTGGAGCTTTTTCTAGAATTATCCGACAGTTGTGTTATTTAGTTACTTAGCCTACTTTTAGAGAGGTATGTCTTTTTGCTGTAATAGATTAAACTTTATAGGAATCACATTTCAGTAACAAATACCATTTGTTCACATTGCAGATTGTGGAACATTACACGTGACAGGTCGTACACAATTGTCTTCTAATGAACAGAACTATCATATATATGGCAATTCAGGAGCTCATATTCATTGCGTCAAAGGTTATGAATTTCCCGATCACACCAATACTACTACAGTCAAATGCCTTGAGACAGGTGCTTGGAGCACAGTGCCCACATGTCAGCCTAAAGGTAGTATTATTCAAACGTCAAGTTTAACAAATGCTGAAACATAGTATTCATTCTATAAAAGAAAGTTTTTATATGATTTCTACATATCCTCCGCTCCTTGATGTAAAAACCGGGTAGAATGTACATGGCAATTACAAATTTGTAAAAAAATTTTAACAGATTGTGGAATATTGAAAGTTACTGGTCATACAAAGTTTTCATATATCGACTTAAACTAATGTAATAATGATATACGGATATTTAGGAGCAATTATTCATTGGAAGAAAGGAAATTAGTTTCTTTATGAAAAATATATTAGAAAAGATAAATGCCTCGTCACAGACGCTTGGAATATAATAACCTCATGCCAGGGCAGAAGTATTGATAATGTAATGTTTAGATATCAAGGTAATGTATCAAGTCAGTAATGAAGTGGAAGGTCACTATAATAAATCTGTAACTAGTTGGCTCTGTTGATCATCTGAGGGTCCTAAATGAGAAAAAATGAAATCATGCCTGCTGTTGATATTTGAAGAAAGCAAGGAGACACATGATTTATGATGTATAACTTTTTCTATGATAAACCGTTATTTGTGTTATTAAGTTAGTAAGCATGCTGCTATACAGGTATATGTTTCTGTTGTAAAAGATTCAACAGCAAAGAAATCACATTTCAGTAAGAAATACCATTTGTTTACATTGCAGATTGTGGAACATTACATGTGAAAGAGCACACATACTTGTCAACGAACGAAGAGAACTATCATTTATATGGCTATTCAGGAGCTCATATTCAATGCGACACTGGCTATGAGTTTCCCGATCACAGTAATACTACGACAGTAAAATGTCTTGACACAGGTGTTTGGAGCAATGTACCCTTATGTCAGCCTAAAGGTAGAATTATCCTAACATTTAGTTATAAAAATAATGAAACATACCAGTCATCCAATAGAAACAATATTATTGCCTCAGTGCTTATTACATAGGTAGCATCTGATCCTTGTTAGGAATAAACATGGCTAATTCAAATCTGTATTGCATTTCTATAACAGATTGTGCAGTTATGACTGTTACAGGTCATTGAAAGTTGTCATGTATTGTGTTAGAATAATATATACATATTTTCAGCAGACACGAACATTGCGGAATGATTATAATTTCACTTGGATAATTGTTTCATTTTATTTGGACTTTACCATATTTTACCTGTCTAAAATCAGAAATTTTAAACTAAAATATAGTGATTAAATCCATATAATATTTCAATGAAACTTTGAAATTGTGCACTTTGTAAAATCGTCTTAGTCATGCGCTGTCAAAAATCGACTTTGTTTTCTGAAGTAGTGTGATATTTATTTCAAAAGTGACTATATGTTATGTGACAATAATTTGTTTTACGCAAGTGGAAACTTGCAAGTAACTAAAAATGTAGTATCTTTGTTGATCAGTCACATTGGTAGTGTAACAAGTCAGTTATACATTGGAAGGTCAAAAAAATGTACATGTATATAATTAGTAGGCGGTGTTAATCGTTTTAGGATTCTAAATGAGAAAAGATGCAATCATGCCTGCTCTGAAGATTAGAAAATAAACAATGACATACATGATTGACGATGGTAAGCTTTTTCTAAAATTACAGGGCACTTTTGTTATTAGATACAAAGCCTACTTTTAGAGAGGTATGTCCTTTTGCTGTAATAGATTAAACATTATATGAATCACATTTCAATAAGAAATACCATTTGTTTACATTGCAGATTGTGGAACATTACATGTGAAAGAGCACACAAACCTGTCAATGAACGAAAAGAACTATCATATATATGGCAATTCAGGAGCTCATATTCAGTGCGACACTGGCTATCAATTTCCCGATCACAGTAATACTACGACAGTAAAATGTTTTGACACTGGTGTTTGGAGCAATGTACCCTTATGTCAGCCTAAAGGTAGAATTATCTTAATATTTAGTTATAAAAATAATGAAACATACAAGTCATTCAATAGAAACAATTTTATTGCATTAGTGCTTCTTACATAGGTAGCATCCACTCCTTGTTAGGAATAGACATGGCTGATTCAAATGTGTATTGCATTTATAACAGATTGTGCAGTTTTGAATGTTACAGGTGATTGAAAGTAGTCATGTATTGAGTTAGAATAATATATACATAATTTCAGCATGCACGAACATTGCAGAGTGATAATAATTTCACTTGGATAATTGTTTCATTTCATTTGGACTTTACCATATTTTACTTGTCTAAAATCAGAAATTTTAAACTAAACTATAGTGATTAAATCCATATAATATTTCAATGAAACATTGAAATTGTGCACTTTGTAACATCGTCTTAGAAAATAAACAATGACATACATGATTGACGATGTATACCTTTTTCTAAAATTACACGGCACTTTTGTTATTTAGATACAAAGCCTACATTTAGAGAGGTATGTCTTTTTGCTGTTAGTAATAGATTAAACATTATATGAATCACATTTCAGTAAGAAATACCATTTGTTAACATTGCAGATTGTGGAAAATATCACGTGACAGGTCAAACACAATTGTCTTCTAATGAACAGAACTATCATATATATGGCAATTCAGGAGCTCATATTCATTGCGTCAAAGGTTATGAATTTCCCGATCACACCAATACTACTACAGTTAAATGCCTTGAAACAGGTGTTTGGAGCACAGTGCCCACATGTCAGCCTAAAGGTAGGGTTATTCTAACGTCAAGTTTATCAAATACTGAAACACCGTATTCCTTCTATAAAAGAAATCTTTGTAGATGGTTTTTACAAAGGTATCATCCGCTCCTTGATGTAAAAGGCCGAACGGACAGGTAGAATGTACTTGGCAATTACAAATTTGTATTTTATTATCTTAACGGATTGTCGAATATTGAAAGTTACTGGTCATACAAAGTTTTCATATATCGACTTAAATTAATGTAATGATTATATACGGATATTAAGGAGCAATTATTCATTGAAAGAAGGGAAATTAGTTTCTTTATGCAAAATTTATTAGAAAAGGTAAGATGCTCATCATAACGCTTGGAATATAATAACCTCATGCCAGGTCAGAAGTATTGATAATGAAATGTTTAGATATC
This sequence comes from Mercenaria mercenaria, assembly GCF_021730395.1. Lineage (NCBI taxonomy): Eukaryota > Metazoa > Mollusca > Bivalvia > Venerida > Veneridae > Mercenaria > Mercenaria mercenaria. The sequence goes on along the minus strand of NW_026460957.1, from coordinate 31,735 downwards.
AAGGTAATGTATCAAGTCAGTAATGAAGTGGAAGGTCACTATGATAAATCTGTAACTAGTGGGCTATGCTGATCTTTTGAGGGTCCTAAATGAGAAAAAAATGAAATCAAGCCTGCTGTTGATATTTAAAGTAAGCAAGGAGACACATGATTTATGATGTATAACTTTTTCTATGATAATCCGGTATTTGTGTTATTACGTTACTAAGCATGCTGCTATACTGGTATATGTTTCTGATATATAAGGTTCAACAGCAAAGAAATCACATTTCAATAAGAAATACCATGTGTTTATATTGCAGTTTGTGGAACATTACATGTGAAAGAGCACACAAACCTGTCAATGAACGAACAGAAATATCATATATATGGCAATTCAGGAGCTCATATTCAGTGCGACCCTGGCTATGAATTTCCCGATCACAGTAATACTACGATAGTAAAATGTCTTGACACAGGTGTTTGGAGCAATGTACCCTTATGTCAACCAAAAGGTAGAATTATCCTAACATTTAGTTATAAAAATAATGAATCATACCAGTCATTCAATAGAAATAATTTTATTGCATTAGTGCTTCTTACATAGGTAGCATCCGATCCTTGTTAGGAATAAACATGGCTGATTCAAATCTGTATTGCATTTATATAACAGATTGTGCAGTTTTGAATGTTACAGGTCATTGAAAGTTGTCATGTATTGAGTTAGAATAATATATACATAATTTCAGCATGCACGAACATTGCAGAGTGATAATAATTTCACCTGGATAATTGTTTCATTTCATTTGGACTTTACCATATTTTACTTGTCTAAAATCAGAAATTTTCAACTAAACTATAGTGATTATATTCATATAATATTTCAATGAAACATTGAAATTGTGCACTTTGTAGCATCGTCTTAGTCATGTGCAGTCGAAAATCGACTTTGCTTTCTGAAGTAGTGTGATATTTATTTTAAAAGTGACTACATGTTATGTGACAATACTTCGTTTTACGCAGGCGGAAACTTGCAAGTAACTAAAAATGTTGATCAGTCACCACGGTAGTGTAACAAATCAGTTATAAAGTGGAAGGTCACAATAATGTATATGTTCATAATTAGTAGGCGGTGTTAATCGTATTAGAATGTTAAATGAGAAAAGATGCAATCATGCCTTCTCTGAAGATTAGAAAATAAACAATGACATACATGATTGACGATGTATAGCTTTTTCTAAAATTACACGGCACATTTGTTATTTAGTTACAAAGCCTACTTTTAAAGAGGTATGTCTTTTTGCTGTAATAGATTAAACAATATGAATCACATTTCAGTAAGAAATACCATTGGTTCACATTGCAGATTGTGGAACATTTCACGTGACAGGTCATACACAATTGTCTTCTAATCAACAGAACTATCATATATATGCAAATTCAGGAGCTCATGTTCATTGCGTCAAAGGTTATGAATTTCCCGATCACACCAATACTACTACAGTTAAATGCCTTGAGACAGGTGCTTGGAGCACAGTGCCCACATGTCAACCTAAAGGTAGTATTATTCAAAGTTATTCTAACGTCAAGTTTAACAAATACTGAAACACAATATTCATTCTATAAAAGAAATCTTTGTATATGGTATTTACAAAGGCATCCTCCGCTCCTTGATGTAAAAGGCCGAACGGACAGGTAGAATGTACATGGCAATTAAAAATTTGTATTTTATTTTAACGGATTGTGGAATATTGAAATTTACTGGTCATAGAAAGTTTCATGTATCGACTTAAACTAATGTAATAATTATGTATGTATATTTAAGACAATTTTTCATTGGAAGAAAGGAAATTAGTTCTTTTATGCAAACGTTATTAGAAAAAATAAGTGCCTCATCACAGACGTCTCCAATATGATAAATCTGTAACTAGTGGGCTGTGCTGATCTTTTGAGGGTCCTAAATGATAAAAAAATGAAATCATGCCTGCTGTTGATATTTGAAGAAAGCAAGTAGACACATGATTTATGATGTATAACTTTTCCTATAATAATCCGGTATTTGTGTTATTAAGTTACTAAGCATGCTGCTATACAGGTTTATTTTATGCTAACTTGTGAAATACACAAAAATATCAGTGAGATATTTCTGTATATCACTCACTGTGCCGAACGTCTTTTTTTTTCAGATAAAATTATCTCCCTTGAATATATTCTTTAATTAGCTCCCTTTGTTGCTTTTATAATTGCTGGTATCCTATTATTATTCTAACATTCAAGCCATACTGGAGACATGTACAGCTAGACAATCCCATATAGGACAAGCTAGCTATTATAAAATTTGCAGAAGAAATAATATTATAGATCTAATGCTCTAGAAATGTTTCCTTCAAAAGTGGTTGCTTGGCCTTGCCGTTAATGTAGCTATTAAATAGATACGTCGTTCCTCCACTTTTCATCGGTTCCTCACTATCGTATGGTAGATTTTACTGGCGACAGCGCATTTAGTTGGTTGTTGTCTTAGTTTATTATCACAAGACATCAACTCAACCTTACGTAATATGCCAGCATTTTCGTCGAAATTCTTCCCCACCCAGCCAGTTGTGTTCCAAATTCCATCCCTATTCGTTATGCTATACAGCTCCTAGACCAATATTTCCATTAAATCTATGATGATATTTAATTCTGCAGCTTCATATCCAAAGGACGTTAGGATATTCCCCACTTGTTAAAGTTTTTCAGGTTGTTTTTCAATTTGACCTTCAGCGTTTGTAAACAAAGCAAGCTTCCGGTTATTTAACGAACTGACTGCATTGACCGAAAAGTTTTAAATATGCTTTCTTAACTACTGTCTGTTGGCCGCGGATTGTGCATTTATTAACAAAATATTTTAAATGTAGTTTTGGTTTTCAAAAACAAAATGGCGTCATGTTGATTTCATAGACCTAATCACCAATATTCGATACCAATGTGCCTGAGTGCCGATGGTAATTTATAGGATGCATCATATGTAACACAGTAGCCTAAATAAATCCTAATATCATCATGAAGTATTCGTTTTATTTGAACATGTTAGCATGTAATAAACAGAAAATTCGTTGATCTTCACCAATTAGCATAAAATAAAAAGAAAATTTGTTTGTTTGCAGTGTGATATCGAAATATATCTTCACCGATAAGGGAGACAATTCCGATATTTTCAATTGTCTCCCTTATCGGTGAAGATATATTTCGATATCACACTGCAAACAAACAAATATCCTCTATCTATGTTTCTGATGTAAAAGATTCAACAGAAACAAAATCACATTTCAATAAGAAATGCCATTTGTTTACATTGCAGATTGTGGAACATTACATGTGAAAGAGCACACAAACCTGTCAATGAACGAACAGAACTATCATATATATGGCAATTCAGGAGCTCATATTCAATGCGACACTGGCTATGAGTTTCCCGATCACAGTCATACTACGACAGTAAAATGTCTTGACACTGGTGTTTGGAGCAATGTACCCTTATGTCAGCCTAAAGGTAGAAGTATCCTAACATTTAGTTAGAAAAATAATGAAACATACCAGTCATTCAATAGAAACAACTTTATTGCATTAGTGCTTCTTACATAGGTAGCATCCGATCCTTGTTAGGAATAAACATGGCTGATTCAAATCTGTATTGCATTTCCATAACAGATTGTGCAGTTTTGAATGTTACAGGTCATTGAAAGTTGTCATGTATTGAGTTAGAATAATATATACATAATTTCAGCATGCACGAACATTCCGGAATGACAATAATTTCACTTGGATAATTGTTTCATTTCATTTGGACTTTACCATATTTTACTTGTCTAAAATCAGAAATTTTCAACTAAACTATAGTGATTATATTCATATAATATTTCAATGAAACATTGAAATTGTGCACTTTGTAGCATCGTCTTAGTCATGTGCAGTCGAAAATCGACCTTGCTTTCTGAAGTAGTGTGATATTTATTTCAAAAGTGACTACATGTTATGTGACAATACTTCGTTTTACGCAGGCGGAAACTTGCAAGTAACTGAAAATGTTAATCAGTCACCATGGTAGTGTAACAAATCAGTTATAAAGTGGAAGGTCACAATAATGTATATGTTCATAATTAGTAGGCGGTGTTAATCGTATTAGAATGCTAAATGAGAAAAGATGCAATCATGCCTCCTCTGAAGATTAGAAAATAAACAATGACATACATGATTGACGATGTATAGCTTTTTCTAAAATTACACGGCACTTTTGTTATTTAGATACAAAGCCTACTTTTACAGAGGTTTGTCTTTTTGCTGTAAAAGATTAAACATTATATGAATCACATTTCAGTAAGAAATACCATTGGTTCACATTGCAGATTGTGGAACATTTCACGTGACAGGTCATACACAATTGTCTTCTAATCAACAGAACTATCATATATATGCAAATTCAGGAGCTCATGTTCATTGCGTCAAAGGTTATGAATTTCCCGATCACACCAATACTACTACAGTTAAATGCCTTGAGACAGGTGCTTGGAGCACAGTGCCCACATGTCAGCCTAAAGGTAGTATTATTCAAAGTTATTCTAACGTCAAGTTTAACAAATACTGAAACACAGTATTCATTCTATAAAAGAAATCTTTGTATATGGTTTTTACAAAGGCATCCTCCGCTCCTTGATGTAAAAGGCCGAACGGACAGGTAGAATGTACATGGCAATTAAAAATTTGTATTTTATTTTCTTAACGGATTGTGGAATACTGAAATTTACTGGTCATAGAAAGTTTCATGTATCGACTTAAACTAATGTAATAATTATGTATGTATATTTAAGACAATTTTTCATTGGAAGAAAGGAAATTAGTTCTTTTATGCAAACGTTATTAGAAAAAATAAGTGCCTCATCACAGACGTCTCCAATATGATAAATCTGTAACTAGTGGGCTGTGCTGATCTTTTGAGGGTCCTAAATGATAAAAAAATGAAATCATGCCTGCTGTTGATATTTGAAGAAAGCAAGTAGACACATGATTTATGATGTATAACTTTTCCTATAATAATCCGGTATTTGTGTTATTAAGTTACTAAGCATGCTGCTATACAGGTTTATTTTATGCTAACTTGTGAAATACACAAAAATATCAGTGAGATATTTCTGTATATCACTCACTGTGCCGAACGTCTTTTTTTTCAGATAAAATTATCTCCCTTGAATATATTCTTTAATTAGCTCCCTTTGTTGCTTTTATATATTGCTGGTATCCTATTATTATTCTAACATTCAAGCCATACTGGAGACATGTACAGCTAGACAATCCCATATAGGACAAGCTAGCTATTATAAAATTTGCAGAAGAAATAATATTATAGATCTAATGCTCTAGAAATGTTTCCTTCAAAAGTGGTTGCTTGGCCTTGCCGTTAATGTAGCTATTAAATAGATACGTCGTTCCTCCACTTTTCATCGGTTCCTCACTATCGTATGGTAGATTTTACTGGCGACAGCGCATTTAGTTGGTTGTTGTCTTAGTTTATTATCACAAGACATCAACTCAACCTTACGTAATATGCCAGCATTTTCGTCGAAATTCTTCCCCACCCAGCCAGTTGTGTTCCAAATTCCATCCCTATTCGTTATGCTATACAGCTCCTAGACCAATATTTCCATTAAATCTATGATGATATTTAATTCTGCAGCTTCATATCCAAAGGACGTTAGGATATTCCCCAGTTGTTAAAGTTTTTCAGGTTGTTTTTCAATCTGACCTTCAGCGTTTGTAAACAAAGCAAGCTTCCGGTTATTTAACGAACTGACTGCATTGACCGAAAAGTTTTAAATATGCTTTCTTAACTACTGTCTGTTGGCCGCGGATTGTGCATTTATTAACAAAATATTTTAAATGTAGTTTTGGTTTTCAAAAACAAAATGGCGTCATGTTGATATCATAGACCTTATCACCAATATTCGATACCAATGTGCCTGAGTGCCGATGGTAATTTATAGGATGCATCATATGTAACACAGTAGCCTAAATAAATCCTAATATCATCATGAAGTATTCGTTTTATTTGAACATGTTAGCATGTAATAAACAGAAAATTCGTTGATCTTCACCAATTAGCATAAAATAAAAAGAAAATTTGTTTGTTTGCAGTGTGATATCGAAATATATCTTCACCGATAAGGGAGACAATTCCGATATTTTCAATTGTCTCCCTTATCGGTGAAGATATATTTCGATATCACACTGCAAACAAACAAATATCCTCTATCTATGTTTCTGATGTAAAAGATTCAACAGAAACAAAATCACATTTCAATAAGAAATGCCATTTGTTTACATTGCAGATTGTGGAACATTACATGTGAAAGAGCACACAAACCTGTCAATGAACGAACAGAACTATCATATATATGGCAATTCAGGAGCTCATATTCAATGCGACACTGGCTATGAGTTTCCCGATCACAGTCATACTACGACAGTAAAATGTCTTGACACAGGTGTTTGGAGCAATGTACCCTTATGTCAGCCTAAAGGTAGAAGTATCCTAACATTTAGTTAGAAAAATAATGAAACATACCAGTCATTCAATAGAAACAACTTTATTGCATTAGTGCTTCTTACATAGGTAGCATCCGATCCTTGTTAGGAAAAAACATGGCTGATTCAAATTTGTATTGCATTTCCATAACAGATTGTGCAGTTTCGAATGTTACAGGTCATTGAAAGTTGTCATGTATTGAGTTAGAATAATATATACATATTTTCAGCATGCACGAACATTCCGGAATGATAATAATTTCACTTGGATCATTGTTTCATTTTATTTGGACTTTACCATATTTTATTTGTCTGAAATCAGAACTTTTAAACTAAAATATAGTGATTAAATCCATATAATATTTCAATGAAACTTTGAAATTGTGCACTTTGTAGCATCGTCTTAGTCATGCGCTGTCAAAAATCGACTTTGCTTTCTGAAGTAGTGTGATATTTATTTCAAAAGTGACTATACGTTATGTGACAATAATTCGTTTTACGCAAGTGGAAACTTGCAAGTAACTAAAAATGTAGCATCTTTGTTGATCAGTCACCATGGTAGAGTAACAAGTCAGTTATACATTGGAAGGTCACAATAATGTATATGTATATAATTAGTGGGCGGTGTTAATCGTTTTAGGATTCTAAATGAGAAAAGATGCAATCATGCCTGCTCTGAAGATTAGAAAATAAACAATGACATACATGATTGACGATGGTTAGCTTTTTCTAAAATTACAGGGCACTTTTGTTATTAGATACAAAGCCTACTTTTAGAGAGGTATGTCCTTTTGCTGTAATAGATTAAACATTATATGAATCACATTTCAGTAAGACATACCATTTGTTCACATTGCAGATTGTGGAACAGTTAACGTGACAGGTCATACACAATTGTCTTCTAATCAACAGTACTATCATATATATGGCAATTCAGGAGCTCATATTCATTGCGTCAAAGGTTATGAATTTCCCGATCACAGCAATACTGCTACAGTTAAATGCCTTGAGATAGGTGCTTGGAGCACAGTGCCCACATGTCAGCCTAAAGGTAGTGTTATTCTAACGTCAAGTTTAACAAATACTGAAACATAGTATTCATTCTATAAAAGAAGACTTTGTATATGGCTTTTACAAAGGTATCCTCCGCTCTTTGATGTAAAAGGCCGAACGGACAGGTAGAATGTACATGGCAATTACAAATTTCTATTTTATTTTCTTAACGGATTGTGGAATATTGAAAGTTACTGGTCATACAAAGTTTTCATATATCGACTTGAACTAATGTAATAATAATATACGGATATTTAGGAGCAATTATTCATCGGAAGAAAGGAAATTAGTTTCTTTATGAAAAATTTATTAGAAAAGATAAATGCCTCGTCACAGACGCTTGGAATATAATAACCTCATGCCAGGGCAGAAGTATTGATAATGTAATGTTTAGATATCAAGGTAATTTATCAAGTCAGTAATGAAGTTGAAAGTCACTATAATCAATCTGTGACTAGTGGGCTGTGTTGATCTTTTGATGGTCCTAAATGAGAAAAAATGAAATCATGCCTGCTGTTGATATTTGAAGAAAGCAAGGAGACACATTATTTATAATGTATAACTTTTTCTATGATAATCCGGTATTTGTGTTATTAAGTTACTAAGCATGCTGCTATACAGGTATATGTTTCTGATGTAAAAGAACTAACAAAGAACACACAAACCTGTCAATGAACGAACAGAACTATCATATATATGGCAATTCAGGAGCTCATATTCAATGCGACACTGGCTATGAGTTTCCCGATCACAGTAATAGTACAACAGTAAAATGTCTTGACACAGGTGTTTGGAGCAATGTACCCTTATGTCAACCTAAAGGTAGAATTATCCTAACATTTAGTTAGAAAAATAATGAAACATACAAGTCATTCAACAGAAACAATTTTATTGCATTATTGCTTATCACATAGTTAGCACCCGATCCTTCTTAGGAATAAACATGGCTAATTCAAATTTGTATTGCATTTCCATAACAGAATGTGCAGTTTGAATGTTACAGGTCATTGAAAGTTGTCATGTATTGAGTTAGAATAATATATACATAATTTCAGCATGTACGAGCATTGCAGAGTGATAATAATTTCATCTGGATAATTGTTTCATTTCATTTGGACTTTACCATATTTTACTTTACTAAAATCAGAAATTTTAAACTAAACTATAGTGATTAAATCCATATAATATTTTAATGAAACTTTGAAATTGTGCACTTTGTAGCATCGTCTTAGTCATGGGCAGTCAAAAATCGACGTTGCTTTCTGAAGTAGTGTGATATTTATTTCAAAAGTGACTATATGTTATGTGACAATACTTCGTTTTACGCAAGTGGAAACTTGCAAGTAACTGAAAATGTAGCATCTTTGTTGATCAGTCACGATGGTAGTGTAACAAGTCAGTTATACAGTGGAAGGTCACAATAATGTATATGTACATAATTAGTAGGCGGTGTTAATCGTTTTAGGATGCTAAATGAGAAAAGATGCAAGCATGCCTGCTCTGAAAATTAGAAAATAAACAAAGACAAATATGATTGACGATGTATAGCTTTTTCTAGAATTACACGGCACTTTTGTTATTTAGATACAAAGCCTACTTTTAGAGAGGTATGTCTTTTTGCTGTAATAGATTAAACATTATATGAATCACATTTCAGTAAGAAATACCATTTGTTCACATTGCAGATTGTGGAACATTTCACGTGACAGGTCATACACAATTGTCTTCTAATGAACAGAACTATCATATATATGGCAATTCAGGAGCTCATATTCATTGTGTCAAAGGTTATGAATTTCCCGATCACAGCAATACTACTACAGTTAAATGCCTTGCGACAGGTGCTTGGAGCACAGTGACCACATGTCAGCCTAAAGGTAGTGTTATTCTAACGTCAACTTGAATAAGTAATGAAACATACAATTCATTCTATTAGTGTATTTTGCTTGGAGCCATATTTTCGGTCCCGTGTGATTGAAAAAAAGATAAATGGCGACATATACCAATCTGTTCCGTTATGTCTGAAGTTCTTTCTAAGCCATGTCGCCGGTCTGAATTCTGCGACTGGATCGAGTAACGACGTCATCAAAATAGCGGCCATTTTTAACATTAAATCTGTTATGATCTTCAAAATGATTGATCGGAGTTGTTTGATTTTGATGTTTAAAAGCAAGTTTTTGTTTTGTAGTTTATATCTTACACATTCAAAATTATCTCGCCGTATGTTATTTTGAATAAAAGAACGTCATTTAAACAATATTAAAGATATACTTTGCCCAAATTTTATATTTGAATAGATAAGCATTTACCGCATATTATCTATGGGATGATAAAATAGACATGTTTGTGAGTATGAAAGGTAGTGTGTAAGGTATTAATACTACACACTAATAAATGTGTAATTAAACCTGTATGAACATGTCACGCCACTAAATATCTGGAAGTTTTGTCGGAACAAATGGTAGTTACTAAATAGACATGTTATTGCAATTGCTGCAAACACAGTTAGTTTATATTATGTAGCCCAGTGAAAGATGTTTGATGAGATTTTTCTAGATTAAGATCAATATGCAATGATGAAATATATTCGGTTTTGGGTGAACAAGTACATCTTTAAAGCGAAGTGGAATAAAACAAATGCTTTGATGAAGACATTTCCATACTGCATCGTAAGAAATGTATATCAAATTCAAAATCTCGTTGATATCATGTAATAATATTTTTACTTCATTGAAAATAATGATAATAGATTTAAAACATAACTCAAAACCAAGGTGACCGTCACCTCGCCGGGATTTAAACTCACGACCTTCAAAAATTGTATATTAATATTTTGTAATATAACCCTACATTTGGACTAACAGTCACGAATCTTTCTGAATGAGTAAACTCATTTCTTCCTAGTGACCTCATGTCTTTCTATTTAACACAAATGCAAATAAACATACAGATGTTTGATGGGGATTTTCTAGATTTAATTCAATATGTAATGATAAAATAGGTACGTAAATGATGTGCACAGTATATCTTTGATGGAATGTGGAGTAAACCATTTTTTATGAAGTCATTTCTATACTGCCTCGTAATTGAATGTAAATAGAATATAGAATCTCGTTGATATCTAATAGTCTAATCTTTTATAACTGAAAACAATATTAATAGATAAAACACTTAAAAACCAAATACACCATTACCCCACTGGGACTTTAAAAAGTGTATAATAATATATTTTAATATAATTCTACATGTAGACTATTTCACGAATCTTTGTATCAATTAGTGATTTCTTTGCTTTCGAGCGAAACGAATTCTTGTCTTTCTAAGTAAAACAAATGGACACAACTATAGAATAAACAAGAATAACAATATTATTATATAAAATTTCACTTTCACATTTATAGCAGTTACTTTCAACATTCAATACTGTTGCTGCGAAACCTTTAAAACAAATATTTCTGTTCCGTAAAATACAGATAACATATACTGAAAACTGACTTGATATCTGTGGAGGATATAAAATCGTTTCAGAATTTTATTAGCCTCTGAATGAAACACATCAATAACTTGGCTTCAAACATTTTATTGAAAATGTTTAAAATCTGTTGTAGATATCTTCTTAAATATTATTGTTTTATACCTGTACAGATGTATCAAAACATCTGATCACACCATACTAAGCCCCAGAAGCAAAACTTGCACGATATGGAAACAATGTATGCTATGTTAAACGTACGATGGTAAAATGTGTCCTAACGTTTATACAATAGCGAGAACGCATTTAATATTGATAATATTGTAGAATCTATTGCTAAATAACTTGACAAATACAAGTAACCACACAATCTTCAGACATTATTGGGAATTCAGAGTAATTGTCGGTGAAACGAATACATATCACTTTTTTGTGCGAAAAGGCTTTCCTCTATAGCTAAATTATTTAGGCAAAATGATACTTAGCCATGAAACTGACAGAATTAGTTACAGTTACTGCTGATCTTGAGAATTTCATACCTATTTCATTGCACGTTCTCTGCGTTGGTTGATTCTGGGTTCTTCCGCGGAAAGCGAGAGTGGCAATTTGAACATGTCATGAACAGTCGCGTTCTCAACTCGTCACAAAATCTCATGTACTCGACCCTTACATGTACTTACACATTCACAATTCTACTGCAGCTAAGAGTGGTCAAAGCTAATAGTTAATAGCATTTACAAATTGTAGTTGGTGTATTATACATTCAACATTAAAACTTACAGAGGGGCCTCTGTGGCCGAGTCTTTAATGTCGCTGACTTCAAATCACTTGCACCCCCCCCCCCCACCCCCCACCCCATCGATGTGGGTTCGAGCCTCACTGGGGGCATTGAATTCTTCATGTGAGGAAGCCATCCAGCTGGCTTACGGAAGGTCAGTGGTTCTACCCAGGTGCCCGCTCGTGATGAAATAATGCACGGAGGGGCACCTGGGGTCTTCCGCTACCATCAAAGCTGGAAAGTCGTCATATGACTTATAATTGTGTCCGTGCGACATTAAACAAAATACATAAAACTTACGGAACTGAAAGTCTTCTTACATGGGTTATATATTTAGGTAGAATATTTTTAGCCCATCAGAATCGGATAGATAATATTAATAATTATACAGTAACCGTTCTCTACTTAGGGTGTCTATATTTCAAGAATTTTTGTAATTGGCCGACATGCGTTCTTTGCCGTTGACAAAATAGTCTCAGGGAGAAGACATTTGTGATAGCTAGAATTCAATTCTGTCGTCAGAGAATTGTTATGAATGTAATAAAATGCCTTTGACAGCCGTTGGCCATGGATAGAATTATCCCAGAACTGTCAATAGTTAAATCAGAATGCCAGACAATGGCAAATGTTTCATCACCCAGTCGTGATATCCATAATGAAAAGTTTCCTTCTTGGAAATTGCTTGCCACAGACTGGTCTAAAATGGCTGACATATCCTAAAATGACAGTAACAATGGAAACAATGGACTATGGAAACTTCATATTATTGTTCAATAACGTTTTGAGATCCTTTGGAAACTATTAATCCTAACCTTTGAAATGCTTCTATCAAGTTAAAATAGAAGAAAGTTAGGGGCTTATTTATACAAATGCTAATCATTACATTTAATTAAGTGCGGATGTTTAAAATCTTTGTGCAGTTCAACGCGATACAAATGCTGGGCCAGCAAATTGGTATAGAATAATGTTCATGTGGAGCAGAGAATGAGCTTTGTTCAATTACAGGCTACATAAATGTCGAAATTGACATGTATACATCACATTGAGATAGTTTAAAGCACACATAAAGCCACAACACTATTGGAATATGATAATATTTGTATATTTCGACGGTATAGCTTATATGAAACAAATACATTTAATAAGATAACAATCTGTTCAAATAAAGTGGGTGGGGTAACGTATAGTTTTTATATTTCACATCATTTAATTATTTATATTTTTCAATATTGCTATTAAATTGACAACAAAATATTCCAGGATGGTAAATTAAAGATAATAGTATTAAATATTGCGGTGTAACTTATGTAGATTTTAAGATACGCAAAATTATATTTTCAAACTTGGTCGCCATTTTGACGACGTCAAAGATCAGTCCAGTCGCGGAATTCGGACTGGCGACATGTCTTTTTGTGACCTTCAGACACTGTCTAACAGTTTGGTATATGTCGTCATTAATTTTTTTTCCGATCGCACGGGAATTACTTTCTGTATACACTATTAGATATATATGGCTGTCAAACTCCAGAGGCTTTGAACCTGTACACAGCAAAAGACTTATGTAATTTTGGTGAATACGTCAAAGACCAATATCACAGTGTAAGCTCGTACAAGATCAATGTTACAGCAACTGAAATTCATTTCTTACCAATAAATGGAGAAACGCATAAAATATGGTAGTTAACCTCCATCACCGAGTATATCCAGTAACACCAGCATGCGCAAATAATAGATCATTCGCGCAAAATATAACACTAGAATGCACAAATAAATGGCGGAAATCGCCACTGAAGGACAACACGGTGTGTAAACTGGTCAATATATTTTGTGCTAAACAGAGTGGAAACATCTGAATACGTTCATACGGCGGCGAAGACATTGTGCTTCAAACTGAAATAAGTAGATTCTCTAGAAAATTATTCGTTTCAAGGTCATTCATGAGAATGACGACCTGGGAACCGTTTAGAAGGCTGATTTAGTGTTTTGTTAGTATTCATTAATACAGTGATGAATATTTTACCTCATTTTATAGGTAGTCGCGTATCTAATGAAAGGGTCAAAGGACTTGTGACATTTAATAATGAAAGGTAATAGATTAAATGCGTTTCATGCTGCACATTTTATGAGGTAACACCGAGGTACGTGCATTAAGGATCAGTGTAACACCAAAAAAAGCGGGATTTTTGAGTGTCAAACTATTGAATCTTTACGGGATATTGGCATCAAAATGCGGTATTGTAGTGGTCATAACTTGCGTTAACTCTATGTTTGAGGATCCTTCATTCTTATAAAGTACAATTGCAGTAGTTTAGATGTCATAGGGATGATATAATCTGTTACCATTGTTGTGTCAGGCTATGACATGTCATGGTTCCAAGGAGGCGTATAACAAAGATATTAACTGAATATATTATTTCCAGCCCACAAACACACTAACAAGCCATTCGTTGTTTGCTTTTATGCAGCTGTCTACAACAAAAATGTAATTTCTTGTATAAATAATGATTTTTTTACGGTTTATTGACATCAGTATTCGGTATAATAGTGTAGAGATAGACCCTAAAATTTTTAATGATAGTATTACATTAAATAAAGTCTAGAAATCGATTTCCAAGTCCTTGAAAGAACCATAAATGATTTCACAAATGTGAAGTTTATGATAGTTTTGTTAATATCAATAACAGAAGTTTTAATTTTTAATTTAAAGTTGTGATCCACAAAGAATGACAACTCTTGCCTTGGGCTAGTACTTACAAGTAGAGATCTATTAGTTTACTTCCCTTGCAATTACACAATTGAGTGGAAAATGAAAACTGTTTTAGACACAATTTCATACATTTTTGCACAACAAAATCATTTAGGATTTATTCATTTGTGTTTGATTTACCCCTCAAGACATGGTTCCTATGATTCTGTCAACTTACATATGGTAAAAAATTAACTTTTAACAAGCCGATAATAAATGAAGTACCAGTAGGTTAATAATAGTGCAGATAATACAGTTTTACTTGCATCAAAATGTCACAATAGAACCACTTTTGTAATACATGACACCTGGTAGGATTAGTAAATGTGCAATTATATTGATCTCTATTTCCTATGCCTAAATAGTGGCTTAAACTAGTGTAAATCATACAATTATATTCTCATCGAGTGCAGTTGTTAATTCATTAAAACGTGTCATTTTCTCTTATTGTTTTGTCAGTAAATCTTTTCGAAAATACTAAAGCGGACTTACTAATCTACACCAACTATTTAGAATATTTAGGACGTAGATTACCTAAGCATATCCTTTACCTACAACAATAATTTTGCCCCTCACCGATTGGGGATCGAGCCTCACTCAGGGCGTTTAATTCTTCGTGTATTCGTGTGAGGAAGACATCCAGCTGGCTTACGAAAGGTCGGTAGTTCTACTCAGGTGCCCGTTCGTGATGACATAATGCACGGAGGGGCACATGGGAACTTCCTCCATCAAAACTGAAAAGTCGCCGTATGACCAATAATTGTATCATTCTTGTATCTGTGCGACGTTAAACCCCCCAAAAAGAAAAAAAAACAATAAAAAACAACAACAACATAATATTGTTTAAAGTATAGACACCTACACAAACGGAGTTGCGTTCTTTGTAGCCATCTGTCATACCGTGCCTGCTTTAGCTTTAAACCATCCTAAACGTGATAAGCCGTGTACATTTGACAAGCAAACAACCTTTGTTATCAAAATAGCTTGAAGAATAGGTTGCAGAATACTTCGACCATTTTTGTATATTTGACAGCCGTCAAAGTTCTGTCCAGACAGTGTTGGTCCAGTGTGTTAATTTTATCGGATCACATTCGATCGTTACATTCAGCGGGAAGCAAGTTCATGATCGATCCGTGGTATTTTTCCAAAATGAACGTGAAAGTTGTTGTACTTTATTATTCGCTCAATTTTGAAAATCGGACATTTTATGGCGCGTGCTTCTGTCCCTCTTTCTGTCTGTCCACCATATATCATGTCCGTCATGTATTGGTATATTGTTAGGTGGAGATAAGACCATTTGCATAGTTTATAAACCAGGTCGGTAGGTCAAAGGTTAAGGTCACAGCAGGTCAAAACTGTCTGTCATATGTTATGTTCAAAGTATAACTTAATAACCATTCAAGTATGACTTCAAACTTTTCATATAGGTAGATAACAATGAGGCGATTTTCAAAGCGCATAGACGGCCAAAGACCACAGTTATTTTTACTATATGTTCTATATAGACACTGTACAATATTGCAATTTTGTCTGCGTTCCAATAAAAAAAAAATTACCTGCCCTGAATAGAACTATCCAAGAGAAAAAATTCCAGCCACAAGAAATTATGAGTTGACCGGCTCCTTTTTTCAGTATGTTTACCTAAATCATACGCCTATGGTAAATAGTCTTTTGACCGCTGCAAATAGGCAAAATCTCTCCTCTTCAAGTGACCGGTTTTGCATATTCCTATCAAAATTCACATCTAACTATTATTTCGCATCTCCTCTCTTAAATTATGCCTTTTAGTGCATGTCTTTCATTCAATTTTTCACCAATATTCACCATCAAACAGGAACTATTTTCCGAGTAAGCACTTCCTTATTGTGGTCAACCAAGGGCAAGTAACTGTGATCCTGTGCCAGACTAAGTTGGAAGAATAAAGATGGTCACAAATGTGTCCTTTGTATTTTGTGTCTGGAGCATAACGTCAAAGCTATTCAAGGTGTTGTTTTAAAGCTTAGAAGAGAGGTATTTGATGACGAGGTGATTTGAGGAGTACAACAATCTGCATTACTTCCCACATCCACATCCAAAACAAATGCTTTCGTATTCTTGCGGTATTGTATTTGAGCGCATGCACCTGCTTACAAGGTCAACGATCATTGTCCCGAAATGAGGTCAAATGTCAAAGCTGTCCTTTGTAGTTTGTGTTCGGAACACAACATCAGCTCTATTCAAGGTTTTGACTATACACTTAAAATATAAATGGGCGGTGATGAGACAATTTGAAGAGTGCAACAATCCACATTTAGTTTAAATTCCCCCTCCACTACCGCACACACGCACACACACACACACACACACACACACGCACAAAATATCCCCCTTCTCATTTGAAGAGTGCAACAATCGACATTCAGTTTAAATTTCCCCTCCCCTACCACACACGCACACACACACATGCGCGCGCACACACGCACACACACACAAAATATCCCCCTTCTCCCACACACATACACACACTTTTAATCTATTCTAAGTATTCCATCACCGCCACCACACAAAAATTCCTAATCCGAACCCAAAACATTTTTGCTTTGAATTTTACTTTTTCCTCCCCTGATCTAGAACTCTTCGAGCATATATTGTCCCGCATTCGGGAATTGTTGTTAAATATGCTAAATTGTGAATCTGGTTCGCCATCTGTCCTAGTTAACATCCTTGTTATACGATATTGACTTAAACAACGATAGCAGCTGCCTTTTCGCGAGAAAGTAGTAACTGGGTCCAAGATGGCATGTAACATATGTCAGTTGTACTTTATATGAATGAGGGAACCTCAGACATAGGGTTAACACAAGTTAAAATAACTACAATACCGAATTTTGATGCGCATATTCCGTAAAGATGCAATGGCTTGATACTCAAAAATCTCGTTATTTGTGTTACGCTGGTCTTCTATGCACATTTCTCGGCGTAACCTCATAAAATGCTTGAAACGAATTTAATCCATGAAATTAGCTATCTGACTATCTATAAAATGAGGTAAAATATGCATTACCGTATCAATGAATACCAACGAAACACTCAAGTTTGCTCAAATAACTTGGTATTTACAACTGAAATGTCTGTTAAATGATATTAGGGGTAGATTCATCTAAAAAGATTATGTTTTAAGGGGAAACATGAGAGAGGTCGCATGCGTGCAGTAGATTCTTTGATATAACAATAAAAATACTTTTAATCGGAACGCACCCACAATGTGGGATTTAGGACAGCGCCAACAATAGATTAGAGGTTAAGGTTAGTAAGTTTTTGGTTAAGGTAACTTTTTTGGGTTTGATTTGTATCCCTTATTTGGCTTTTTATGCGGGTATATGTGATTTTAGCCATTCAAACCTTAAATGGAAGAAAAGCCGCTTGCTACATTTAACTCTTCACGCTATAGAATCTTTATATGTAAATTCAACATGTGAGGCTTATCTTGTGAATAGCTTGTTCTAAATATAGAATCTAAGACGCCTTTTATTACCACACATTGTACACGGTTGTGGTTATAATAAGGTTGGGTAAGATTGGCATTCTGCAGTTAAACTATGAGCATAGCAAGAGTATGTACTTTTAGACAGCGTGACCTCTGCTCGTGAACTCTACATGTAAACAAATTCAACACTTTCACTACTTCCGAGAAAAGCTGGAGTTCGTCTGACTTCATTTTAGCTCACCTGAGCCAAAAACTCATGTTGAGCTTTTGTGACCGTTCAATATCCGTCGTCCGTCCGTCAACATTCTCTAAAAAATCTTCTCTTTCAAAACCACTGAGCAGATTTACACCAAACTTCATAGGAATGATCCTTGGGTGGCTTCCTTTCAAAATTGTTCAAAGATTTGAATTCCACACAGAATTCTGGTTGCCACGGCAACAGAAATGCAAAACTTAGAAAACCTTCTTGTCCAAAACCATAAGGTTTAGAGCCCCGATATTTTGCACGTGACATCATCTAATGGTCCTCTATAAAGATTTTTTAATTATGCCCCTGGGGTGAAAAGAGGTCCCGCCCCGGGGCTTCTAAGTTTTACATAGACTTAAATATATAGGAAACAACTTTAATAACCTTCTTGTCTGAAACCACAAGACCTAGGCCTTTGGTATTTAGTATGTAACATTGTCTTGTGGTCCACTACCAAAATTTTCAAAGTATTACCCTGGAGTGAAAAGAAGTCCCACCGCGTGGGTCCCAATTTTTACATACACTTATATAGGAGAAAACTTTAAAAATATTTTTGCCTGAAACTGCAAAGTCTAGGCTTTTGATATTTGGTATGTTGCATTACCTTGTGATCCTCTACCAAAATTGTTCAAATAATATTCCTGGGATTAAAAGAGGCCCTGCCCTGTGGGTCTCACGTTTTACATAGACTTATATAGCAAGAAACTTTAAAACTCTTCTTGTCTGAAAGTTCAAGGCCTATGCCTTTGATATTTGGTATGTAGCATTTCCTAGTTGTCCTCTAACAAGATTGTCCAAATTATGCTCCTGGGGTGAAAAGAGGCTCCGCTGCGGGGGTTACGTGTTATGTGAGTTATACAGGAAAAATATTTTAAAAATTATCTGAACATATTTCCTAGACTGTTTAAATATAATAACCTGATGACCCCAAGTAATTAGGAGTCACTTGACTGTGACCTTGACCTACTGACTTATGAATGTGACCTACTGACCTACTTTCTTAATATTTTAGCATCAGTTTGACATTTGAAACATTTAGCTCATATTACTCATGTGAGCGATCTATGGTCATTATGACCCTCTTGTTTCTGTTTTGACCAACACATACAGTGTGTATAAAATGTGTCCGATGTCCTTAGGTAATACAATGTTCGGCTTACCTGGCAAAAGGTGTTTAATCATTAGTTCGTACACTGTCAGTTATGATGATAGTTCCTGATTTGATAAACAATATGTAATTCTATAAAATTTAGATATTAGTCATATTTGCTGCACATTGTAGAAAGTTAGGCATTTTAAAATGAGTATAAAACATGTTGTTTTTGTGGGCAGCGAAGCGTGACCACAGATATACCATACCACAAATTTACAGTCAAAATGCTTATCCGAAACCGAAGAACAAGTAGTTCCATGTCCTCCATAAATTGTACGTAATTCAAGTCTGTTTAAGGTACTTCCGCAAATTGAAATAGAAATTCATGTGAAAAATCAGAATCCTCGAACAGCTTTCAAAATGCAAGGACACAAAAAATACATGATAAAAGTTGAAAAGATAATCTGTAGGTAACTTGCGAGCATGAAAGCTACGTTGAACCCTATCTCCACAGTGCTTAGAAGAAAATGAGTGAAGATTTTGGTGCAAAATTTAGGTATCGTATGTAACCTAAATTGCTATAAAATATATATTTTCAAATCAAAGAAAATGCCAAAATAGTGCATACGAGCGTACTTTTTCAAGAAAATGTCGTTAAACATTCTAATGCGTAAAACACGTGCACAGTTTTTTCTAAAATATTTCGCCGCCATGTTTATTTCAAAGGAATTAAATATATGATTGTTCTTTTACCTCAGATTTCCTTACTGAAATATATATGCCTCCTTATTCACGGTTAGAGATATCCATTTAGTATAGTTTAGCACTGCCCGATCTCCTTAATCTGTTACCGATCCTTTACATTTAAGAATAAACGCAATGTGTAAATGATAGTTTTTTCGCTTTACACACCACCTTTGGACAAGAAAGCGTTTCACTTAAAATTTGTAAGCATCCGCTGGCAAAATAATATTGAAAGATCGGAACTTTTTCTAAAAAAAGTTCAATTTCAATCATTTTCAAAAACTGGAAATATTGCACATTGTGTTGAATACATAAATAAAACAAAAATCCCCAAAATAAACCATTTTAGAACTTTTCCGGAACTAAAAGTTTTAGCCGAACAACGCATTTCAGGGTGACACAAAACTGGTTTCTCTATTTTAAACAGTGTCAAAGTTCACCTGAGGGACATTGCTGAAAAAGTAAAAGTGCTTACTTGTTTCAGTTTAACATCCTTGTAGAAAACGATCAACTTTCAACTTTAAATGCCATATATGTTCTAAAATTAAATTTCCCAAAATCAAAAACCGTCCGATCTTTTTTCCCTGAGAAATAAAACGAAGCAAATTTAAGTATTTGTTTACACTTTAACCATGTGAAATTAAAGGCATGTACTATCACGAGACTCCCGTGCATTTTGAACTTCGTGGTGAATAAACTGAATTTACTTTAAAGTATGGTGTCTCCCGTTGAGCCAGTTATTTGTTAATTTCAGAGAACATACATTAAAGTGTGGTTTTGGGGGGGGTGGGGGGGGGGGGGGGGGGGGGGGGGGGGTGTGTGGGGGGGGGGGGGTTTTGTTGGGGTGTGTTGTGTGTGTGTGTGTGGTGTTTGTTCGGTTTAAACGTCTTTTTCAAAAATTTTTTTAGTCATATAAACGCGGTGTCTACTTGTAGCAATAGCACAAAGCCCAACTTTATAGTGCTTGCTCACTGGAATATCACGTCGTAGACATGACATGATACCTACCTAGTCACATTATACAGACCCCCAGACTGTCCCCAGCACTATCCTCTTAATGCTGAGCGCCAAGCGAGGGAAACTACTAGTACCATTTTTTACGTCTTTGGTATGACGCGGCCGGGGATCGAACAACGACCTCCCCTCTCCGAAGCGGACGCTAGATACCACAGCTACCGAGGCGGTTCATTACATTAAAGAAGTGCTTATGAGATTATGCAGTTGTGCGCATATATCAAAGTCTACTTTATATTAACGACTATAGAAAAAAAGTTCTGCACTTGGCAAATAGCAAGTCTATTTTTTCAGGTGTATACTGAACACTGATCCTTAATGTTTGTACTCGTTATCCTTGGTTTCGTAGACAGTCTTAGTACTGGACCGCTGCTTCGCTGTCAACACCGCAGTAATATAAAGTCAGTGTCCATTTCTATGCCGGAATTTCAATACACATTTATTATCAGTTTATAAACTATGAAAGTGTGAAAAAAATTTATTGTTTAACGAAGAACAGTAACTTTTTTGAGATCTTTCTGATTTAATCACAGGGTTTTCGCCTGAAAAGTTCAACTGATTGCATTTTGTAGTTATCTTACAATTGTATACAAATTGTATTACCTCCTAACATATTTGGCTGTACATTTTTGTCTGCGATTTATTCTCACTGCGTTTTTAAAAACAGCGCAAAATCTCATAGTGTATAAAAAGTCGATAGATCAAAACTGGTTAGTTTACGACGCATGAAACATCTAATAAGGAATCTCTATAGGCCTACACATCGAACTTGTCCCGGACCAGTATGCGGAAATACTGTGGCCCAATGTTTCAAGATTGTCTAAAATGTTTGCATATATCGTGATAAAGCAAATATTTCGATTGTTTTTATAATTAATAAATATAAAATCACGTATGTGTGAGAAAATTACGTTAAGTAATTTCGGTAGTTACCGCAAGAAGTTTCGAAAATTCCATTTGCTCCAAAATTTCCTTGAGATAAGCAGCGTGTAAGTCGTAAATTCCACTGTAATAAATTAAACCTTTCTTATACTTGCACAATCCTTTAAACGAATTTTTGATCATTGCCAAATTTTGGTCGCATTAAGTCGGAGACTTTTCTTACAATTTTAGGCAGTTTGGTACACCATACATAGAAAAATCAGTGTGTGCACATTGCACTACTTTTATGTATGTTGAAAATAGCAATATGTACAAATGTATTTTCGTTTTAATACATGAAGTAGTCAGATTTGAAAACAGATTTTGTAATAAGTTAAGTTCTATTCAGTAAGACAATTCTCCTATGCACTAATTGAAACTTTGAACTAACTTTTGCCATTCATGAATTTTTAATAAAGTATTTTGAAAGGATTTATAAATCTAACCAAAAATTTGGAAAAATACAGGTAAAATATCTGCTTTGTTTATTTCCAAATTTTAGTATCACTTTTTATACAGCTACTTTTAGTTCAGGTCTTGCAAACTGAGCTGTTTTTGTGCTGCGGAACAGCTGCATTTGAAAGCTTTGGTTCACTATATTTTCACACCTCAAATGAATGTCACTCTAAATTCAAGATGGCGGAAGTACCTTAACTTTCAGAAAGCTTCTGAGATTCAACTTTATCAAAAAATGCACTGCTTAAGTACAAATTTGCCGTAATCTATATTTTATAACAAAAACAACGCGTATGAAAATGAGCTTGATTGCTTTGATCACATGACCAAAATAATTCTTCATCACGTGACCAAAATAAACTATAAATAACCTACGAAAATATAGTATAGTAGGCTACTTCAGCACCATCCGCCGCGTACATCTATAATTGGTATTAAAACTTAAGTTGCGTCTTTTGTGAACATTTTAAATTAAAACTTAGTTCCTGCTAGAAAAGTTAATCGAAATTTTATTATCATAACAACACCAAAGAGCTTGTTTTGGTCACATTATCAGAAAACATCTAACTAGCACGGCGTGCGTTCTATTTTCGGATAAAATTGCACCCAAGCATCCGTTGAACTTTGTAGCATAGAAATGGGTTTATGGAAAGATATATTGCATGAAATCAACAGAAGAGTTGTTAGCCTATTTATTTTTCATAGAGAAGGATACGCTCATTTCATAATATTTACGTAGATAATTTTTATTTGCACGACCTAGGAAAATAATTGCAACCGTAACGGAGGGGGCGAAGAATTCGTACCAGTTTCCCGAAAATACGGTCGTATGCACTTCAATTTGATTTAATATTACATTCCAGCTGGTATTTGTGATTGACATATCATTAAAGAGTATAATTAATTCAAAAGAAACATTATTTTTAACAAATTTTTTAATCGCCGGTGGATTACCGGTGTTTTCGTCCCCAAATATTCACGTTCTGGCGTACGATTTCTTCTCGGATAATTATACAATAGCGGGATTTGGAAAACTACAATGAAATAATTTGAGATCATTCAAAGTTGAAAAAATTCCAGTTTTTAATATTTGAATTTGAACAATAAAATTCGTAAAAAGATCCTCTGGATGCATAGAATGCAGCCAAGAAGAATAATAGCAGCTAGACTCGGTTTGATTGAGTCTGTTCATGAGAGGTAATGAAATGTGCCCCTAGCGCCAGCTTATGCAGAACTTTATTACACATATGTTGAATGGACTCCATGATCCCAAAGGACCAGAAAATATAACAACACTAAAACATGCATATTGGCATGATTATGAGGCATATTATATTAATCTACAGCTGAAAATTGACTAAGCAACCCGAAGATCATGATGTGTGCTGATATTGGAGATAGAAGTAGTTGTTTTGGTTGTTTTAAAATTGAATGAAACATTTAATTTCATTGTAAATATTTTTTTTTTTGTTGTTTTTAGTTTAAGAACTATTCTGAAGTGTCTTTTATCTATACAATTTATGTATAATATATTCATAGCCTGCTTTTACCAAGATGAGATCTCATTTGGAAAAAAAAATCACCTGTCAATGTCACAGGGGCCTGAACATGGAAAACCAGTTTCTGATCAATAACTCGAGGACCACTTGACCCAGAATGTTGAAACTTCATAGGATAATTGGACATGTAGAGTAGATTACCCCTATTGATTTTTGAATCACTTGATCAAAAGTCGATGACCCTTAATCTTCTGGGGTCACTTGACTTAAGGGAAAGGTCACAGAGGCATGAAGATGGAAAAACTCTTTCTGGATCACTAACTTGAGAATCACTTGACCCAGAATGTTGAAACTTATAGGATGATTGGAATGTAGAGTAGGTGACCCCTGTAGATTTTGGACTCACTCGATCAAAGATCAAGGTCACAGGAGCCTGAACATGGAACACGGTTTACTTGAGAACCATTTGAGCCAGAATTTTGTAACTTCATAGAGTGATTGGACATGCCAAGTAGATGATCTCTTTTGCAGCCAAACATTAGTGTCTCTTTGTCTTTCGCTCCTATCCTCTATTGACTTCTTGCCTAGTACGACAATGCATTGGGGGACTAGGGAGACATGGGCATCTTCTGATTTGAAATTTAATTGTCCTCATTCGAAGGAGGAGGTGTATATTGTAAATATTAATGTTTGATGATGGATGTTGGTCGGTCTGTAGACAAATCAGTTTCCGGATGATAACTGGAAAACGCTTGGGCCTAGGATCATGAGATCGGGAGATTTGTCATGACCAGCAAATGACCCCTATTTGTTTTGAGTTCAGTAGGTCAAAGGTCAATATCACATTGACAATAGAACTTTTTTGCCAGAAAACTAGATTAAGCTTTGGTCTAAGATTACATTTGATACGGAGGTCATTTAAGACTGGTAAATGACCTATGATTATTGATTTAAGATCAATACGTTAATTGTCCAGTACGCAGTGACCAAATAATTTCTGTTCCTTGTCAGTTAAGTCATGCAAGTGTTATACAAGCTCTTGTTATAACTAGAATATCCAAATAACACATAATCATCAATAAGTCGATGACCTTTGCTCACATTTACTGTTATTCCCCTTGTTCCGGTAAAAGCAGGGTGTTTCCCATTGATTTGTTTAAAAAACGCTTATAATTCAAAAAAGGTTTTGAGCAAAATTAACCAAACCTCACAAAATTTATAATAAGCACACGAGCTTTGCTCATATATTATTTTATCCCCTTTGACACAGTTTTACCCCTTGATTTTGGTAAAAGAAAGATTGAAAATGCTTATTAATCAAAAGTAGTTTAACTAGAACCACCAAACTTAAGCTAACTGTTCATGCCCATTACCAAAAGCTGTCAACCGCTGCCCACATCAGTCCTCTCAGTGCTTTGATTTTTTCTTTTTACAATATACTAAAAGCTTAGGAATTATATAGTTAAGGATGATATGTACCAAGTGAAGTCATTTGATAAATTTTATTTCATACCAACTATATTATTTTGACGTTTTAAAAGTATTACCATCAAAACATAGTAATTCGAGGTTTTTCGCTTGTCTGTTAATGCTATTTGCACGCTACGCACCGTCACCGTATTACAACATTTCAATTACTTCCCTTGTTTTATCCAGAACTGGGTAATACATTCTTTTCACTTTATTGAACAATAAAATGTTTCAAACTTTGTAATTTCTTGCCTTTTGATAAGTTGTTTTGTAAGATTCAAGCTGTGAACTTTTTGTACGCATTTTTTCAAACCCATTAGTTTCTTTTTGTGCCAACTTAATATATATAAGCTATTTTCTTCTGGCTTAATCAATGTTTGGCAGCACTTTTCTGTCATTGTATTGCTTTGTGAAACTTTATATTTACAAAGAAGCAAACATACGACCAAATTCTGGCCTGTGCCAATAGGGAAGGTTTCAACAAGTGGTTCCCGAAATTTTGAAAGAATGATGGTCTTTATTATTTATTGTCCGTTGATACTATTTATTATATATAATAAGTAGAATCGCTCATCTAAAGTTGTTTTATTATTATTATAAGTGAAATAAATGTTTGTGTGAAATAACTTTTAATATTCTTAAATAGATAATAATGAACGTAAACTAACAAAACACATTTTTACAAACATCTGTAAACTGAATGCTAAAACCAGATCCCTTAAAAAAATATTTAATATGCGCTAGAAGGAACCTTTAGGTAAGCTAAATCTTGTTCTATAAAATTTAGATTATAATCTTATTTGCTGCATATTGTGGAAAGTTAGACATGCTAATTATATCAAATGCTAACAGCTGACAACTGTGTTATTACATGTTTTCATTGCCCGTTACGTTACAATAGTACTGGAAATGTCAATATTTTTCTATACACCGACGCCTGAATATCATATCGGGTGCGTGACGTAATTCAAAATGTGTCGGTGTATTAATTATTTAATTTAGTTCAGCATTGTCAATCTTATTTAGGCTAGTGAACAAATTCATATTTACATAACATTTATAAGTTTAGATACGTGTGTAATAAATATGTTATTATCTTTGCATCGGGAAATATGCATTCGTTCTTTCGCGGATGAATATATTCAGTAGCGCAATATTTCCGCTGCAGAACTCGTGCATATTTCCCGATACAAAGTTAATGACCTATAAATACTGGGTATACTGATAAAAAAATCAGACATTGAACATATCAACATCTTGGATCAATTGCTCTGCCAATGGAACATGCGCAAATGTACCAAAGTGTGTAAGGAAAGATAAAGTATGGGATCATATTGTATAGTATCACTAGTATTTTAAACAGAGTAGAAAACATTCTTTACTTTATACATTATACTAAAAGCTTAGGAATTATACAGTTAAGGATGATATGTACTCAAGAAGTGTTTATGTATTTATTGTAATATTTATTAAAATGTAAAAAGAATTTTTTTGTAATTGTTTGATACATATATTGTTAATTTATTTGATAACTTCTTAGACTGCGGTAATGTTCACTACATCAGCATAAATAATGCAGCATACAAACGTCTGCATAATGACACCAAGTACAATTCAACAGCAGATATAGACTGTGATGAAGAATATTACAACATAAACGACATTCAGACAAGTGGAATTTCAGCAACAACAATAAGATGTTCTGAGAATAGAACGTGGGTGAACATGCCTACGTGCGTACGGAAAGGCAATGTAATGTATATTATTTGATCAGATATTCAGGGACCACAGTTATCCTGGTATTGGTGTGGGCTGCATGGCTCAATTTGTATGTCATTGTGTTTTGTTTTTTTTTTTGCTATTTGTTTTAGCACATGCATCTTATTGATAATGCTTTGTTTTATGTACACTTTTACCGAAATAAATCTATCTATCTATATTGTCAATGTTTTTGATAACTACTTAGACTGCGGTGACATACACAGCAGCATCAGCATAAGGAATGCGCTCAAAAGACGCCTGCATAATGACACCAAGTACAGTTCAACAGCAGAGATAGACTGTGACGAAGGATACTTTAACATCAAGGAGATTCAAACAAGTGGAATTTCAACTACAACAATACGTTGTTCTGAGTATGGAACATGGATGAATATACCCACATGCGTACGGAAAGGTAACGTCATATAGTCCCTGAATGTGAACAATTACAAATGTGACTTTCGTTTTTAACTATTTTCACTATTTCCGGGAAAAGCTGAAGATCGTCTGAGGTCATTTTCTGTGTTTTCAAAAACATACAGAGTGTATTAACATGTGGCCTATGTCCTAAGGTTATATAAAGTTCACTTTACTGGTTTTAGTTGATAAAATATTAAGATATATAAACAGTTTGTTCACTGTGAGTTATGATAATAGTACTTAATTCCTGTTATGATAAACATTATGTTATTCGATCAAATTAACATCAATCATATTTCTTGCAGATTGTGGAAACTTGGACATGCTGAATATATCAAATGCTAAAACAAGGATTGTTTTTACTGATACAAAATACCAGTCGAATGCTACTATAAGCTGTGAGACTGGGTATACTGATCAAAATAAACATCAGACATTGGGTATATCAACATCTTGGATAACATGCTCTGCCAATGGAACATGGGCAAATGTACCACATTGTGAAAGGAAAGGTATTGTATTCCTTTAGGATAATTTTATCAAGTATTTCTACTATTTAAAACAGATTATAAATCATTATATTATTTTGATACATTATACGTACGAACGATGACATTTACAAAGGGAAGTCTGCCAGATGACATTATCGTTTCAAAAAGTGTTTGCATGTTAGAAATCGAACCTTATAACGTGTATTTATTTTGTTGTCAGCTAAATTTAACAACACTATTATATATAATCGTTTGAAACCGATAATGTTACTTTATTAGATAACTACTTAGTCTGCGGAAATGTACACAACATTAGCATTAACTATGCATCCAATAGACGTCTGTACAATGATACCATAGCAGAAACAGACTGTGACGAAGGATACTACAACATTAACGACGCTCAAACAAGTGGAATTTCAACTGCAACAATAAGGTGTTCTGAGAATGGAACATGGGTGAATATGCCTGCGTGTGTACGGAAAGGTAAAGTCATATATGTATCCTTTCCATACCATTTAACTTAATAAAACGCATAAGCTTTTGATGACCCTTTCACGCTTCCGAAGAATCAATATTTGAGCCGCGCCGTGAGAAAACCAACATAGTGGCTTTGCGAACAGCGTGCGCATCCCCGCAGTCTGGTCAGAATCCATGCTGTTCGCCAATTGTTTCTCTAATTGCAATAGGCTTTGAAAGCGAACAGACTGTGCGAATGCGCAGGCTAGTCTGGATCCATGCTGGTCGCAAAGCCACTATGTTGGTTTTCTCATGGCACGGTTCATTTATTGTACGAAAGGTATTTTGCAATTATTGCTGAATTTTCAAGATCAGCAGCTCTCAAATACAGATAGTCTCACACCTGAGGCATAAACTGAAAATGTAAGACAACACCAAAAGGTGTCTCAAGAACGATTTGACGAGGTTTAGAAACTCAAGATATCCTTTTGTTCCGTTACACACCTATGGGATTTGTCTTTTTTCAACCTTTTTAGATTGAAAACTCACATATCTCTGTCAACTCAAGACATCTTCAAATGGTAAGAAATGAGTAAAAACTGAATCCCGATTAGATAGTAGAAACTGCTTACAGTCAAAACCTTTGGTCAAGATTGGCATTTTGCTGTAAGCAAGATTATATTCTTTTAGACAGAGTGACCTCTGTGTGTGAACTCTACATGTAAACCAATACAAATGTGACAGTGGTATTCAAGTTTAACCATTTTCACTAATTCCAGGAAAATCATAAGGTCGTCTGACTTCTCTTTCTGCATGTGTTGTCAAAAACATACCGAGGGTATAAAATTATGGCCGAAGTCCTTAGGTAATACAATGTTCGGGATTTAGCTATTTTAGTTAATAAATCTTACACTTAATTAGTTTGTACACTTTGATTTATGATTGAAGTACTTAATTCCTGATGCAATAAACAATAAATTGAACAGTATCAATCATATTTGCTGCAGATTGTGGAAAGTTAGACCAGCTGAATATATCAAATGCTAAACTCAGGCTCACATTCGGTGATACAAAATACAAGTCGAGTGCTGCTATAAGCTGTGATACTGGGTATACTGATAAAAATAAACCCCAGACGAATGATATATCAACATCTTTAATCACGTGCTCTGCCAATGGAACATGGGCACATGTACCGAAATGTGTGAGGAAAGGTAAAGTGTGCCTTTTGTATCATATTGTAAAGCACCACTAGTATTTAAAACAGGGTATAAGACATGGTATTTTTCTTAATGACATAAGATGTTATCTATATACTAGTAGTTAAGGATGGTAATGTACTAAGTGAAGTCTGCAAGAAGATGTTGTAATCTAAAGACGTGTTTATGTATTAATCGTTTTATCTGTTAGAATGTAAAATGAATACGTTTGTAATTGTTTGATACAGATATTGTTAATTTATTTGATAACTACTTAGACTGCGGCAATGTACACTACATCAGCATAAATAATGCAGCCAACAGACGTCTACATAATGACACCAAGTACACTTCAACAGCAGATATAGACTGTGACGAAGGATATTATGACATCAAGGTCACTCAAACGACTGGAAAATCAACTACAACAATTACTTGTTCAGATCATGGAACATGGGTGAACATACCTACGTGTGAACGGAAAGGTAGCCACACATAATTATATACATATTATTTTATTCTAATTTTTCTACTTTTAACTTTTCATTTGTTTGTTATATCTATTCCTTTTTATTGCATTTCAAATATTAAACTCTCATTAATGATTTCAAATGACTTACAAAACATTTCTAGTACGCCACGACAACTTCGACTCAAAACGAATCATTATCTGACATTCGTTTTGCTCAAAGAGTGTTTCTATTTTTTGGTAATACATATCTAAAACGTACACAACATTATTGACACAAATGCGCATTTTAATTGCTCCAGAATGTGGAGGCTTAAGCGAGTTGAATATAGCAAATGCTAATGATAGGATTCCCATTAATGGCACAAAGTACAACTCGATAGCAAATATCAGCTGTGATGTTGGATATAAGGAACGGAACAAAAGTCAAACAACAGGGATTACAAGTACTTTGATAAGATGTTACGAGAATGGAACATGGGCAAATCAACCGACGTGTGTCAGGAAAGGTAAATAGAGAATAATAGGTTAGTGCCGTAGATGAGAAAGTTTATCTGGCGAGGCGGAGGAGGTTATCGGGTGAGCCGAAGGCGAACCTGATAACGTCCGGAGCCGAGCCAGATAAACTTTCTCCATCTTAGGCACTAACCTATTATTCTATTTATCTTGTCATTACTTCATTTTCCGATATTTGGCAATTTATTTTACAAAAATAAGTGTGCGACAACCGCTTTAATGACGTCATATTCGTAATGACGTCACTTATATAATGACGTGATTACCGGCAAAATCGCAATAACTTCTTCGTTTTTGAATAAAAACTCATTATTTGACCACTCATTTTCTTAGTTCGGACATTTCCAACACAATGATGATGGTTTCGTTGCAAAATTTCTTATGACAACAATATCGATCATAAGGTCACACGATCAACTGACCGTATATCACTTATCACATGATCAACTGACGGTATATCAAGAAAGATATACGGCACCCTGATATCGGGTCGAAAATACTGCAAGTGACAGGATAAATATTGATATTTGAATTATTCATTCTGCGACATTCACGGTTTTGACAGTAAATATCAGCACATTTAACAATGATGTATGATGCGTGATGTATCACAAGCACATTGATGTATTATTAAAAAAACAGTATGTCATACCATTTCAGCAAAATTCAAGTAAAGTATTGTATTATATTTAATATTTTATAGTAATTTTGACCTGTCTTGATACTAAATGCACATGGACAGTTTTCTGGTAAAACTAGTCAAAGTAAATGTATTTGTGAAAACAAGTTACAAATAATTTAAGCAAGATACCTGCTTTCATACCATTTAAGATTTAGATCTGTTATGAATCAAAGAAAAGTATACAGTTATGCCTAGGTCATAAACCCGTACGATGTCCGTACGGTTTTAAAAAGGCCTACGAAT
>NW_026460956.1:0-7068 GCF_021730395.1 Mercenaria mercenaria | reverse complement strand
CTTGCTATACAGGGTCAGCTTATGATGGTGAACAAGTATTCCAAGTTTCAAAGCAATAGCTTTGATAGTTTAGGAGAAAAGCTGACCTAAACATAAAACTTAACCAGGCAACGCCGATGCAGACGCCGACGCCGACAACCGCTCAAGTGATGACAATAACTCATCATTTTTTTTCAAAAAATCAGATGAGCTAATAATCACACGACTGTCTTGACCATACTTTGAAAAACTGGGTTATTCTCTGAGTAAATTACACATGGCACAAAAATGGTCAGATCTGTAAAATGACAATGTAACTCAAACGAAATGTGCAGGCACAAAGCCTGTGTACTGTCCTGAGGCTGAAGGAAATTTTTGCCTTATAGCTAGAACACAGCAACTAGGAATCACTCGTCTGATTCCAGCCCCCAAGCGTCCGTGTCTCCAAAGTGTAAAATTGCGATATCCTGCATGTCGCATTGTTCTATTGTAATCTTCAACTGTTGGCGATGTCTTCCCAACATATCCCTGTAGTAGGCTTGTCCTATTGCCAACACTTCTGGGTCAAGAACAATACGGTTCATTTGCTGAAGAAAAAAAACACTTTTCATGGATTTACTGACTTATCTGTACCTATTTGATACATAATACAGTACAAACTCTCCAGAGCGGCCCTCTCTTGTGCAATAATTGCTCTATAACATCATCAAACTTTCTCTAAGCTGAAATATACTTTAAAGTTTACTTCTCTAGAACAAAAACCTGTACACAATTGTCAATATTTGTATCTCCCAAAGGGCACTGCTCAACAGAGGTTGCACTGTATTGAAATTTGTGCTCTAAGATAAAGGGACACAATATAGACAAACACATGAAGAAAAATCAGATACATGTATTCTGTAAAAAGGGACTTAAGTTTGCTACAATGTAATCTTGCTGTGTTAGATTGTCCCAATGTGCTGAATATGTGTGGAAACAAAAGAAAATAATAAAATTTTGACAGAACAAGAGATTAATGTCAGTAATCCTATGACGTCTTATTATGATGTTGAATGTATGAGTCAAGTTTGAAAGCAATAGACATCCTGGTTGTGGAAAAACATAATTACATGCAATGGCACTGATAAACAAAAGATGTCAAGCTGAAAAAACTAGTGTGGAATTTAAAAACAGACTTGCATCTCTCTGGCTCACACAGTTTTGTGGAATACAACCACAACATTTTTTTTTCTAACTCCGTGGGCATTTCTCTGCAGAAACCACATCAGCACCATGAATGATGGTACTATGTAGCCTGAAGAACCTGAAGGTGATGGTGGTGGAGTCCCGTCATCCTCTACAAGGTCAAAGAGAAGCCCCGGCTCCCTCTTCAGTAAGGCCAGAACCAGATTCCTCAGCTTCTCTGTGTCCATACGTTTCACCAATTCCTATCAGAAAGAAAATTAATATGATATTATCAGAATACTCATTTCATAGTCTTATCCTAGTGCTGTCAAACTATAGTCAAGTCCATATTAAAAACCAACTCTATTAAAATCTTGTCGTGTATGTAAAGCACCAGAACTGAACATTTACACTAAAAAATTAGGACAGACACACCTGTTGATAAATACCACCTGTCTATAGAGACTAGAGTAGCTTTAGTTTTATACAGTAGGCTGACTCTCTTCACATGTTTGACTGTACCAGTACTGGCTAATTCTGGTGAAGAAATTGATTTTTAATAACTAATGTATGAGAAGACGGAAACTGTATTATCACAGACTGAAGGAAATAGGAAAATTTTATTTTCATTGAACGGTTTATATTATGAAACAAATGCTGTTAATGCTGTTTTATGAAAATTAATTATGTCGGCAATAACAGCAAGATATTTATCACATTGTAGAAATACAATTCATACCTCGGCATTGTCTAATCTTTCTTTAAATCTCTCTTAGACTCTTTCTTTGTCTGACTTGGACAACCTGGTACTTTTTACACAACCACCCCAACCCCTGCCTTGCCCTCGTCTACCCCTGCTTCCACCACTGCTTCTGGACCTACTGCCCCTAACTCCTCTTCCCCTTCCACCTCTGTCTGTTCCACTGGTTGTCTTAACTCTAGCACTGCCCCTGCCCCTGCCTCTTCTACTGCTACTCCTTATATTAAAAAATGAAGACAGCACATGATGAAATTCATTAACATTATTGCAGAAACGACAAATGGACATAGTTTGCCGTATTAAAATTTATTAATTGGAATATATATTAAAAGCATCAGTAGTACCTGATCAATTATTGGGCTGAAAGCCTAAGTATGAGGTATTATTTCAGTTCAACATGTAATTTTTACTTTACAGTAACAATTTCATGTCTTTTGCATCTCTTGCATCATTTGTGCTCATTGCAATAAGATAACATAATGTTCACAAATATCTGGTATCAGTTTCACAACTTTTAAGGGAAAGGAGAAACAACTAAAATGAAATGACATTTAAGCCGTGCCATGAGAAAACCAACATAATGACTTTGAGGCCAGAATGGATCCAGACCAGTCCGTGCATTCTAGTCAGGAACCATGCTGTCTGCTTTCAAAGCCTGTTGCAATTAGAGAAACTGTTAGCAAACAGCATTGATCCTGACCAGCTTGCGCGGATGCACAGGCTGATCTGGATCTATTCTGGTCACAAAGCAACTATGTTGGTTTTCCCATGGCGTGCCTAAATTTAATATCATAACAGGGTGCAGCTGTGTGGTAATTAATGTCAAGGTATTCAGTTGAATCCCAGTCAGAGCTTATCATTTTCAGTCAGATATACTTTATGTTTAGACTCGGGTTGATCCTGAATCCCATGTTATATTCCATGTTTGTTGGTGTACCATGTGATCAGTCACGTGGTATGGTGACGTTTGAACGCGCTAAATTTAGAACCGGAGATATATCTTACTTTCATTTTCACATTTTTTCCTTTACGATTATGACATTTTCTGTAAGTTTTTTTTCACATGGAAGGTACTGTATATGTTTTTTGGATAGATTGTAAGCAAGTTAGTGAAAAAAAAACAATTTTTATTATTAAACAAGCCTGGGGATCAGTCCTTATAATTTTAGGGCATGTGGCGCCCCTAGCGTTAAAATTTATCAAAATTTGCAGGTTCCCGGCTTCGTTGAAGTCATAAGGAACATAGTGTATGGTGAATAGTGCATTGTCGCTGTGCCAAGTGTCGAAATTTCTTTTTTCCTATTTAAAACTGTAATTAATGCAAACGCATATGGAAGAGCTACTTTACAAAATCAAAGAATGGTCATACTTGCAAACAATTGATTTATTCTATGCATCAAACTAACTGAAGTATATGCATGCGAACATTTGATATAGAGCTATGCAGGAAGCATGTTATCAAGCACCAAGCATATAGAGGCTAACATAGACGAGGATTTATTTATTGACCAGTGCATTGTCGAGACTGACGACCAAACAGAAAACACACCACGGAGGACGTACTATGACTAAAGAACAGAAGAAGAGAATTGTCTGATGAACTGTTATGTAATAGAATTACGTAGTGTAATCAATTTTTAGCTCACCTGAGCACGAAGTGCTCAAAGGTGAGCTTTAGTGATCGCCCTGTGTCCGTCGTCCGTCGTCGTCCGTCGTCCGTCCGTCCGTCCGTCCGTCGTCAACAATTTGACTGTTAACACTCTAGAGGTCACATTTTTGGCCCAATCTTAATGAAACTTGGTCAGAATGTTACCCCCAATAAAATCTTGGACGAGTTCGATATTGGGTCATCTGGGGTCAAAAACTAGGTCACCAGGTCAAATCAAAGGAAAAGCTTGTTAACACTCTAGAGGTCACAATTTTGGCCCAATTTTTATGAAACTTGGTCAGAATGTTACCCTCAATAAAATCTTGGACGAGTTCGATATTGGGTCATCTGGGGTCAAAAACTAGGTCACCGGATCAAATCAATGGAAAAGCTTGTTAACACTCTAAAGGTCTCAATTTTGGCCCGATCTTAATTAAACTTGGTCAGAATGTTACCCTCAATAAAATCTTGGACGAGTTTGATATTGGGTCATCTGGGGTCAAAAACTAGGTCACCAGGTCAAATCAAAGAAAAAGCTTGTTAACACTCTAGAGGTCACAATTTTGGCCCGATCTTAATGAAACTTGGTCAGAATGTTACCCTTAATAAAATCTTGGACGTGTTCGCTATTGGGTTATCTGGGTTCAAAAACTAGGTCACCAGGCCAAATCAAAGGAAAAGCTTGTTAACACTGTAGAGGCCGCATTTATGACTGTATCTTCATGAAACTTGGTCAGAATGTTAATATTGATGATCTTAAGGTCCAGTTTGAATCTGGGTCATGTAGGTTAAAAAACTAGGTTACCAGGTCAAATCAAAGGAAAAGCTAGTTTACACTGTAGAGGCCACATTTATGACCTTATCTTAATGAAACTTTGTCAAAATGTTAATCTTGATGATCTATAGCTCAAGTTCAAATCTGGGTTAGGTGGGGTCAAAAACTAGGTCACCAGGTCACATCAAGGGAAAAGCTAGTTTACACTGTAGAGGCCACATTTATGACCTTATCTTAATGAAACTTTGTCAAAATGTTAATCTTGATGATCTATAGCTCAAGTTCAAATCTGGGTTAGGTGGGGTCAAAAACTAGGTCACCAGGTCACATCAAGGGAAAAGCTTGTTAACACTCTAGAGGCCATATTTATGACTATATCTTCACGAAACTTAGTCAGAATGTTAAACTTGATGGTCTTTAGGACAAATTTGAATCTGGGTCATGTCGGATTAAAAACTAGGTCACCAGGTCAAATCAAAGGAAAAGCTAGTTAACACTGTAGAGGCCGCATTTATGTCTGTATCTTCATGAAACTTAGTCAGAATGTTAATCTTGATGATCTTTAGGTCAAGTTTAAATCTGGGTTAGATGGGGTCAAAAACTAGGTCACTAGGTCATATCAAAGGAAAAGCTTGTTAACACTCTAGAGGCCACATTTATGACTGTATCTTCATGAAACTTAGTCAGAATGTTAATCTTGATGATCTTTAGGTCAAATTCGAATCTGGGTCATGTCGAGTCAAAAACTAGGTCACGGGGTCAAATCAAAGGAATAGCTAGTTAACACTTTAGAGGCCACATTTATGACCATATCTTAATGAAACTTGGTCAGAATGTTATTCTTGTTGATCTTTAGGTCAATAGGTCAGGTGAGCGATACAGGGCCTTCATGGCCCTCTTGTTTTATTTAAAAAACTCGCCCATTTAAGGACGCATGCAGCAGTTTTGAGTAAAAAATTTCCCAGTAATAGAATTTGTTCTAACTTTGTATATGAACACAGTGTCCTGTTAATAACAGAATTATGAAAAAAAATCGAAGGTCACCATGCTTGTTCAGGAGTTATCTGCCCTTGAATAGGCAAATTTGAAGAAAAATTCAGTTTTAAGGGCAGATATAACCGCTGAACAAGCATGGTGACCTTTTATGATTGTTTTTTGCATTTTTCTGTTTCTAACATGAAAACATATTGATACAAAGTTGAACAAATTCTATTATTGGGAAATTTAAATTTTTGCCCCATCTCTCATACAAGTTTAATACCCTACCTGTTAGAAAAAAGTAAATCTCCTGTTACAAGGGTATCTTATTATTGAAAACTATTTATGAGCTGGGATACAACTGGGACAGATATATGTTTGTTTACATCAATTTTACATTAAATTTCTCTTGCAGAAGCAAAGATTATCTGCAGAAACACATGACTGTAAAATTATTGCATAGACTATCTTCAGTAATACCATATACTCCATAATTAAAGTCCTCCCCCTAATAGTATTATTGTAAGTTGAAATTAAAACTGGAAGCACCTACTCCTGAAATTCTTGTTCACACTGTTATCTTCAAGCTTGATTATGTGAGACTATAGTTGATAAATTGCATAAAATAAATGTTAAGAATAGGTTCACAGAGATATACCATTCAGTGTTTGATGTACAAAGGTTTTTATTTATAGTTCTTGATAAAATCATAATTTTTATCAAATGTCTGTGAGAGTAAGATGGGCAATGTGAGAAACATTCCATCTGTTTCACAGAAATTAAATTTGATTATTTTCAGATGTGATAGCAGTGTATAAGTTTCTCAATGTTTTATGCCATTTTAATTAATACTGTTTTGAACATCTTGATCAAAACAGTATTGATTAAAGGCATATCTATAGATCATTTCATGTATACTTAATGGATACTACTATTTGTACAAAGTTACAAACTTTTCATCATGAAAACAGATATCATATTACCCGAGTATAGTGTAAATATTAAATGCTAAAATTTCATTTTTGTGGTGTACCTTTATCATTCTGTTGTCCTTGAACTATTAAACCAGTTTCTGTTTTGAAAACTGAATTCAGTTCATTTACATAACATATTTGCAACTTGAAGATGTGTTGACTTTATTAGGTGTCAAGATTGACAGATATTTTGGTAGTGATCAGAAATTGAAGGGATCAAGGTCAGACCAACTTAGGGCAATGCTGAGTCTGTTTGTTTGTTTGTTATGATAATTTCTTGCTCAGGCTCATATTTGAATGTTCAAGCTCTTTAAACTTTCTGT
Organism: Mercenaria mercenaria; assembly: GCF_021730395.1. Classification (NCBI taxonomy): domain Eukaryota; kingdom Metazoa; phylum Mollusca; class Bivalvia; order Venerida; family Veneridae; genus Mercenaria; species Mercenaria mercenaria. The sequence continues at coordinate 467 of NW_026460956.1, read as the reverse complement.
TTAATGGTAGGCACTGTTGTTTTTTTTTCACTTCAATAAAAATAATTTAGGAACTACATGTTTATTTGATGTTTAACTATTGAAAAATGTCCATAAACAGTAGAAAAGTAACAAGACGGGAAATTATTTTTGTTCTATTTTTATTTTGTGTAGCCAGTTTGATATTAGTATTATATTACATCAAAAATTGACTTTTAATCTGCGCATCTGCTACTGCTCATCTTCTAAGTAATCTTGTTCTAAATTATGGAGCATGTAGCTTATGCGATCATAATGGGGTACAGTTACAGTGTTGGATGGATTTTGCAAGCAACAAATGAACTTCAGTTTTAGTTCTTTTATCTATATGGCTTCTGCATGGCTCAGTTTTTGTTATTTTGGTTAAAAATCACTTTATCATGCAGGATGGGTATCACACCAAGTTCCAGCCCGCCCGCTTAGCTCAGTAGGTAGAGCGTCAGTCTACG
>NW_026460955.1:0-50836 GCF_021730395.1 Mercenaria mercenaria | reverse complement strand
TTTAGGTCAAGTTTAAATCTGGGTCAGGTGGGGTCAAAAACTAGGTCACTAGGTCATATCAAAGGAAAAGCTTGTTAACACTCTAGAGGCTACATTTATGACTCTATCTTCATGGAACTTAGAATGTTAAACTTGATGATCTTTAGGTCAAGTTCGAATCTGGGTCATGTCGGGTCAGAAACTAGATCATGGGGTCAAACCAAAGGAATAGCTAGTTAACACTTCAGAGGCCACATTTATGACCATATCTTAATAAAACTTGGTCAGAATGTTACCCTTAATAAAATCTTGGACGAGTTCGATATTGGGTCATCTTGGGTCAAAAACTAGGTCACCAGGTCAAATCAAAGGAAAAGCTTGTTAACACTCTAGAGGTCACAATTTTGGCCCAGTCTTAATGAAACTTGATCAGAGTATTTTCCTCAATAAAGTCTTGGATGAGTTCGATATTGGGTCATCTGGGGTCAAAAACTAGGTCACCAGGTCAAATCAAAGGAAAAGCTTGTTAACACTGTAGAGGCCGCATTTATGACTGTATCTTCATGAAACTTGGTCAGAATGTTAATATTGATGATCTTAAGGTTCAATTTGAATCTGGGTCATGTAGGATAAAAAACTAGGTCACTTGGTCAAATCAAAGGAAAAGCTAGTTTACACTGTAGAGGCCACATTTATGACCATATCTTAATGAAACTTGGTCAGAATGTTAATCTTGATGATCTTTAGGTCAAGTTTAAATCTGGGTCAGGTGGGGTCAAAAACTAGGTCACTAGGTCATATCAAAGGAAAAGCTTGTTAACACTCTAGAGGCTACATTTATGACTCTATCTTCATGGAACTTAGTCAGAATGTTAAACTTGATGATCTTTAGGTCAAGTTCGAATCTGGGTCATGTCGGGTCAGAAACAAGATCATGGGGTCAAACCAAAGGAATAGCTAGTTAACACTTCAGAGGCCACATTTATGACCATATCTTAATGAAACTTGGTCAGAATGTTAAACTTGATCATCTTTAGGTCAATAGGTCAGGTGAGCGATACAGGGCCTTCATGGCCCTCTTGTTTAGATAAAAGTATTAACAAAAATTCATTCATATTAAACTTATTAACAGTTCATTACATATATGTTACAGAATAAATAAATCAAAGCATTTACTTATTATAAATGTAATAAACAAACACATACTTGTACTACTTTCTGATGTAAACATTCGATATTCATGAAGCTAGTATAAACATAGACAGTAAAATAACTGAAAATAGTACCAACTCAGAGAATGAATAATGTTCAGATAATTATTCTGCAGCTTGAATGAAAATAAGAAATAATTTCAGGTTTATTGATGTGGTAAGCAAGTGGCCAGGCTCTCAGCATGACTTTGCCATATTCGAAGCTTGTGGTTTGAAGGTAAAAATATTTCAGTTAAATTGACATGTTTTTTTCTCATTTTAACTGATAACTAAGAGCTAGGAGATTTGTTGTGATCACTCACTGCCTGTCTGTCATTGTCTGCCATCTGTCTGTCCAGATTTTTGAAATCCTGCAGATGAAGTTCATGAAACTTGGATTTAATCTTTCTTTGTTGGTCTTATGTTAAGCAGTCAAAGTGAACTTAAGTTCATAAAGATTTGTGTTGCAAATGTTTTCAGCAAATTTAACATACAGTCTTGAAACCATCTTCTGTGGCAGGAGTGCAGTTCACTTTTGTCTTAATGATATACATATATTTTTATTTTGCATAAAGGTGATATTAAATGTTCATTCTAAGAGTTACTTACATGTGTCTGTGATACAGTGCTAGAACTGAAACATACAGGTATTCAGATAACCAAGTTCCTAAAATTTTACACAGGAGTCTGAGATCATTTCACCTGTTGTATGTGTAGATGGAAATATCCAGCTCAAGGGTTAATTTTAAAAGTTGATTTAAAGGCTGTATGTTATGAAAATTTATCCGAGAGCTGAATATTCCCATCTTTTCGTAAAGTCGTGTTAGAATCTTTTTCCTGCATACAATAAACAATAAATAATTATTGTTATTATCAAAACAAACCAATAATTTTCTTTTTATGCCCCCAAAGGTGGGCATATTAAAATCGCACTGTCCATCTGTGTGTCCGTACGTCTGGTTAATTCTTTTCTGGGCTGTAACTCTTTCATCCATCAAGGGATTTTGAAATCACTTGGCATATATGTTCACCATAATGAGACGATGTGTTTTGCGCAAGACCCAGACCCCTAGCTCCAAGGTCAAGGTCACACTTAGAGGTCAAAAGTTATCATGGTCTGTTTCGTGTCCAGTCCATAACTCTGCCATCCATGAAGGGATTGTCAAATAACTTGGCATAAATGTTAACCATAATGAGACGAAGTGTTGTGCTTAAGTCCCAGACCCCTACCTTAAAGGTCAAGGTCATACTTAAAAGTTAACAGGGTCTGTTTCATGTACGCTCCATAACTCTGCCATTCATGAAGGGATTTTGAAATTACTTGACATAGATGTTCCTCATAATGAGACAATGTGTCATGCGCAAGATCCAGGCCCCTAGCTCTAAGGTCAAGTTCACACTTAGAGGTTAAAGGTTAACAGGGTCTGTTTCATGTACAGTCCATTACTCTGCCATTGATGAAGGAATTTTGAAATTACTTGGCATAAATGTTAGAAAATGGGTCTTCTGGGATCAAAAACTAGGTCACTAGGTCATATTAAAGAAAAACACGGTGTATGTAATAGAGGCTGAATTTTTATAATTGATCTTCATGAAATTTAGTCAAAATGATTATCTTTACGAAGTGTATGCTAAGTTCGTAAATGAGTCATCTGGGGTCAGAATCTAAGGTCAAATCAAAGAAAAATTTGTGTATGCAATAGAGGCTGTATATTTTGCTTGATCTTCCTGAAATGCGGTCAGAATGATTGCCTTGATGAAATCTAGGTTGAGTTTGAATATGGGTCCTCAGGGGTAAAAAAGTAGGTCACTAGGTCAAATCAAGGAAAAACCTTGTGTATGTGATAGAGCCTGTATTCTTGGAATTTGGCCAGAATGATTGCCTTGATGAAATCTAAGTCAAGTTTGAATATTGGTCATCTGGGGTCAAAAACTTGATCAAACTAGGTCATATCAGAGGAAATACTTTTTTTTTAACTGAAGAGACCTCATATTTCTGGTCCAGTCCTAATGAAAATTTGCCGGAATATTTATGTCCAATAAATCACTAGGTCAAACATGTTTACACTATTATGGTTGTTTCTCAGGTGAGCGACCTAGGGGCATCTTGGCCCTCTTGTTTGTGATACTCATAGCTAAAAAATGAATCGTTTATATAATTTTTAGCTCACCTGTCACAAAGTGACAAGGTGAGCTTTTGTGATCGCGCGGTGTCCGTCGTGCGTGCGTGCGTCCGTAAACTTTTGCTTGTGACCACTCTAGAGGTCACATTTTTCATGGGATCTTTATGAAAGTTGGTCAGAATGTTCACCTTGATGATATCTAGGTCAAGTTTGAAACTGGGTCACGTGCCGTCAAAAACTAGGTCAGTAGGTCTAAAAATAGAAAAACCTTGTGACCTCTCTAGAGGCCATAATTTTCAATGGATCTTCATGAAAATTGGTCAGAATGTTCATCTTGATGATATCTAGGTCAAGTTCGAAACTGGATCACGTGCGGTCAAAAACTAGGTCAGTAGGTCTAAAAATAGAAAAACCTTGTGACCTCTCTATAGGCCATATATTTCACAAGATCTTCATGAAAGCTGGTCAGAATGTTCACCTTGATGATATCTAGGTCAAGTTCAAAACTGGGTCACATGCCGTCAAAAACTAGGTCAGTAGGTCAAATAATAGAAAAACCTTGTGACCTCTCTAAAGGCCATATTTTTCATGGGATCTGTATGAAAGTTGGTCTGAATGTTCATCTTGATGATATCTAGGTCAAGTTCGAAACTGGGTCACGTACCGTCAAAAACTAGGTCAGTAGGTCTAAAAATAGAGAAACCTTGTGACCTTTCTAGAGGCCATTATTTTACAAGATCTTCATGAAAATTGGTCAGAACGTTCACCTTGATGATATCTAGGTCAAGTTCTAAACTGGGTCACGTGCCTTCAGAAACTAGGTCAGTAGGTCAGATAATAGAAAAACCTTGTGACCTCTCTAAAGGCCATATTTTTCATGGGATCTGTATGAAAGTTGGTCTGAATGTTCATCTTGATGATATCTAGGTCAGGTTCGAAACTGGGTCACGTGCGATTAAAAACTAGGTCAGTAGGTCTAAAAATAGAAAAACCTTGTGACCTCTCTAGAGGCCATATATTTCATGAAATCTTCATGAAAATTGGTCAGAATGTTCACCTTGATGATATCTAAGTCAAGTTCGAAAGTGGGTCACGTGCCATCAAAAACTAGGTCAGTAGGTCAAATAATAGAAAAACCTTGTGACCTCTCTAGAGGCCATATTTTCCATAGGATATGTATGGAAGTTGGTCTGAATGTTCATCTTGATGATATCTAGGTCAAGTTCGAAAGTGGGTCACGTGCCATCCAAAACTAGGTCAGTAGGTCAAATGATAGAAAAACCTTGTGACCTCTCTAAAGGCCATATTTTCCAATGGATCTTCATGAAAGTTAGTCTGAATGTTCATCTTGATGATATCTAGATCAGGTTCGAAACAGGGTCATGTGCGGTCAAAAACTAGGTCAGTAGATCTAAAAATAGAAAAACCTTGTGACCTCTCTAGAGGCCATACTTAAGAATGGATCTCCATAAAAATTGATCAGAATGTTCATCTTGATGATATCTATGTCATGTTCAAAAGTGGGTCACGTGCCATCAAAAAGTAGGTCAGTAGGTCAAATAATGAAAAAACGTTGTGACCTCTCAAGAGGCCATATTTTTCATGGGATCTGTATGAAAGTTGGTCTGAATGTTTATCTTGATAATATCTAGGTCAGGTTTGAAACTGGGTCAACTGCGATCAAAAACTAGGTCAGTAGGTCTTGAAATAGAAAAACCTTGTGACCTCTCTAGAGGCCATACCCTTGTATTGATCTTCATGAAAATTGGTCAGAATGTTCACCTTGATGATATCTAGGTCAAGTTTGAAACTGGGTCACGTGCCTTAAAAAACTAGGTCAGTAGGTCAAATAATAGAAAAACGTTGTGACCTCTCTAGAGACCATATTTTTCAATGGATCTTCATGAAAATTGGTCAGAATTTTTATCTTGATAATATCTAGGTCAAGTTCAAAACTGGGTCAGATGAGCTTAAAAACTAGGTCACTATGTCAAATAATAGAAAAAACGACGTCATACTCAAAACTGGATCATGTGGGAAGAGGTGAGCGATTCAGGACCATTATGGTCCTCTTGTTATTAATTCTTCTCTTTTCATAGAGATATCTGGAAGAAAACAATGTTGGACACCTGCTTGGTGACAGCAGGTATCCATTGAGGCAACACTTATTAACACCGGTCATACAACCAGCTGACCAAAGAGAAAAAGCATATAATGTTGCCCATGCAAAGGGTAGGGGAGTTAATGAATGTGCATTTGGCGTTCTGAAAGCAAGGTTCAGGTACATCTTACTTTGGTCTTTTTATTAACAAGGTGAGCTTTTGTGATCGCGCAGCATCCGTCGTCCGTGCCTCCGTCCGTCCGTCTGTAAACTTTTGCTTGTGACCATTCTAGAGGTCACATTTTTCATTGGGTCTTTATGAAAATTGGTCAGAATGTTCATCTTGATGATTTCTAGGTCAAGTTCCAAACTGGGTCAAATGCGGTCAAAAACTAGGTCAGTAGGTCTAAAAATAGAAAAACCTTGTGACCTCTCTAGAGGCCATATTTTTTATAAGATCTTCATGAAAACTGGTCAGAATGTTCACCTTCATGATATCTAGGTCAGACTCGAAACTGGGTCATGTGCCGTCAAAAACTAGGTCAGTAGATCAAACAAGAGGACCATGATGGTCCTGAATCGCTCACCTGTCCCCACATGAACTGAGTATGGCGTCATTTTTTTCTATTATTTGACATAGTGACCTAGTTTTTCAGCTCATGTGACCTAGTTCTGACTTTGACCTAGATATCATCAAGATAAAAATTCTGACCAATTTTCATGAAGATCCATTGAAAAATATGGCCTCTAGAGAGGTCACAAGGTTTTTCTATCATTTGACATAATGACATAGTTTTTGAAGACATGTGACCCAGTTTTGTACTTGACCTAGATATCATCAAGGTGAACATTCTCACGAATTTTCATGAAGATCTCATGAAAAATATGGCTTCCAGAACGGTCACAAAGTTTTTCCATTTTTAGACCTACTGACCTAGTCTTTGACCACATGTGACCCAGTTTCGAACTTGACCTAGATATCATCAAGATGAACATTCTCACCAATTTTCATGAAGATCCATTGAAAAATATGGCCTCTAGAGAGGTCAAAAGGTTTTTCTATGTTTAGACCTAGTGACCTAGTTTTTCACCGCAGTTGACCAGGTTTCAAACTTGACCTAGATATCATCAAGATGAACATTCAGACCAACTTTCATACAGATTCCAAGAAAAATTTGGCCTCTAGAGTGGTCACAAGGTTTTTCTATTATTTGACCTACTGACCTAGTTTTTGACCGCATGTGACCCAGTTTCAAACTTGACCTAGATATTATCAAGATGAACATTCTGACCAATTTTCATGCAGATCCCATAAAAATATGGCCTCTACAGAGGTCACAAGGTTTTTCTATTATTTGACTTACTGACCTAGTTTTTGACCGCACGTGACCCAGTTTCGAACTTGACCTAGATATCATCAAGATGAACATTTTGACCAATTTTCATACAGATCCCATGAAAAATATGACCTCTAGAGAGGTCACAAGGTTTTTGTATTATTTGACCTAATGACCTAGTTTTTGACCCCACTTGACCCAGTTTCACACTTGACTTAGATATCATCAAAATGAACATTCTGACCAATTTTCATGCAGATCCCATGAAAAATATGACCTCTAGATAGGTCACAAGGATTTTCTATTATTTGACCTACTGACCTACTTTTTGACCACAGTTGAACCAGTTTCGAACTTATCCTAGATATTATCAAGATGAACATTCTGATCAATTTTCATGCAGATCCCATGAAAAATATGGCCTCTACAGAGGTCACAAGGTTTTTCTATTATTTGACCTACTGACCTAGTTTTGGACCGAACGTGACCCAGTTTCGAACTTGACCTAGATATCATCAAGATGAACATTCTGACCAATTTTCATGCAGATCCCTTGAAAAAATGTGACCTCTAGAGAGGTCACAATGATTTTCTATTGTTTGGCCTACTGACCTAGTTTTTGATGGCACTTGACCCAGTTTCGAACTTGACCTAGATATCATCAAGTTGAACATTCAGACCAACTTTCATGAAGATCTTATGAAAAATATCGCCTCCAGAGAGGTCACAATGCTTTTCTATTTTTAGACCTACTGACCTAGTTTTTGAAGGCACGTGACCCAGTTTCGAACTTGACCTAGATATCATCAAGTTGAACATTCTGACCAACTTTCATAAAGATCCCATTAAAAATGTGACCTCTAGAGTGGTCACAAGCAAAAGTTTACGCACGCACGGACGCCGGACGCCACGCGATCACAAAAGCTCACCTTGTCACTTTGTGACAGGTGAGCTAAAAATAGAAAAACCTTGTGACCTTTCTAAAGGCCATATTTATCAGGGGAAATTTGTATGAAATTTGGTCTGAATGTTCATATTGATGATATCTAGGTCAGGTTTTAAACTGGGTCATGTGTAAACAAAAACTAGGTCAGTAGGTCTAAAAATAGAAAAACCTTGTGACCTCTCTAGAGGCCATACCTTTGAATGGATCTTCATGAAAATTGGTCAGAATGTTTACCTTGATGATATCTAGGTCAAGTTTGAAACTGGGTTACGTGCCATCAAAAATTAGGTCAGCAGGACAAATAATAGAAAAACCTTGTAACGTCTCAAGAGGCCATATTTTTCATGGGATCTGTATGAAAATTGGTCTGAATGTTCATCTTGATGATATCTAGGTCAGGTTTGAAACTTGGTCACGTGTAAACAAAAGGTCTAAAAATAGAAAAACCTTTTGACCTCTCTAGAGGCCATACTTGTGAATGGATCTTCATGAAAATTGGTCAGAATGTTCACCTTGATCATATCTAGGTCAAATTCGAAACTGGGTCATGTGCTGTCAATAACTAGGTCAGTAGGTCAAATAATAAAAAACCTTGTGACCTCTCTAGAGGCCATATTTTTCAATGGATCTTCATGAAAATTGGTCAGAATTTTTATCTTGATGATATCTAGGTCAGGTTCAAAACTGGGTCACATGAGCTCAAAAACTAGGTCACAATGTCAAATAATAGAAAAAACGATGTCTTGCTCAGTTCAAAACTGGGTCATGCGGGGACAGGTGAGCAATTCAGGACCATGATGGTCCTCTTGTTACTAATAGTTGAAAACCAGTGTCTGGGACTATAGGAATGCGCTTTTCTGCCATCTCTCATTCTGTCCGTGTGCAATTTCAAACTTCAACAAAATGTGTTTGCCAATAAGACCATGGCCAAGTTCGATCATTAGCCAAATGGGCATAGCACTTCGGAATTATGGCCCTTGAAACATTGTTAGCTCACCTGAGCAATGCTCAGTTGAGTTTATGTGATCGCTTGATGTCCGATGTCTGTCTTTCTGTCTGTCAACATTTAGCTTGTGTATGCGATAAAGGCTGTATTTTTAAACTGATCTTCATGAAATTTTGTCAGAATGATTACCTTGATGAAATCCAGGCCAACTTTGAAAATGGGTCATCTGGGTTCAAAAACTAGGTCACTCGGTCAAATTTAAGAAAAACTTGGTCAGAATGATAGCTTTGATGAAATCTAGGTAAAGTTCAAATATGGGTCATCTGGGGTCAAAAACTAGGTCACAAGGTCTAATCTAACAAAATACTTGTTTACACTCAAGATTTTTGCTCCAAGTTTAATGAAAATTGTTCAGAATATTTGTTTCCATGAAAACACTAGGTCAAACATGTTTACACTATTATGGTGTGTTTCTCAGGTGAGCGACCTAGGGCCATCTTGGCCCTCTTGTTTTTGATAATCAAAGCAATGAAAGTCTTATTTGGTGCAGTTGTGGGAGACATGTGGTTTTCAAAAAACACATCTCTAGTCCAGAGGATAACTTCAAAATAATTAAATTTTACCGATTTGTAACTTCATACAGTGATCATTGTAACCACATTCAGAGGAAGTGCATTGCAAAGGATCCATAACTGTATGTGGACCCTTCATTGAAACATCTTTTTTTGCTCAACTTAGCTCAGAGGAGAGGTATTGTGATTGCTCACTGTCCGGCATCCAGCTGTCTGTCCTATCTGTCTCATAAATAACACCTCCTAGACCACCTGGCAAATTTTGATGTGACTTATTTGGATTTTCATGGAATGGTCTTCAAAAATTGTTCAAAGATTGTTCAAACTCTGGTTGCCATGGAAACCAGAAGGAAAACCTTTAAATGTATTCTTGTCCAGTTTTTAGAAGCAACCACCAGTGTTAACTATTGTCTTGTTCTATTACATTTACACAACATTGATAATACTTTGTATATCAGTTCAGCAGATGTTACTCACTTTATATCTATCATGATTACAGTAAAGTACAACTTGTATAGGTCTGGTTTGCATGAAGCTGTCAATTTTTTTCCATTATCTGATTCATTGTTAAATGATTTACAACAGTTACATTAGATAATAAAAGATTTATTTTCTTACAAGGTGCTTACACAGAAGTGGAGTGTGCTTACCATTCAAACCGGGGAAGTGTGCAAATGTTATTTTGGCATGCATGCGACTCCATAATATGTGTATTGATGCGGACATACAGTTAGAGGATGTTCCACAGTTAGAATAAAGACCCTTTGAAGATGTACCAAACTTCCCAGAGAATGCTGGAGCCATCGCTTATAGGCGGAATATTATTTCTTTGATGAGAAATTAATTTGATTAAGGAATAATATATTCATTTAGTGATTTGTCACTGAATAAATCACTGTATGGAGGTCAGATGCGAGGGAATTATATCACGAGGGCGCAGCCCGGGTGATGTACGGTTATAATACGTATCTGAACGACAATGATTTATTCAAGAGCAGATTTCTAAATGAGATATATTATTTCGATTCTAACTCGTTATCAAGGACTTTAAAGTACATCCTTGACAGCATTTCTTTAATATTTCATTCGGTTTGTTTTCCAGCGCGTCGTTTTGCTGCTTGACGCTATGACATAATAATTTTGACGTCAGAACAGTGAACAGTGAATAGTTGTATCATAATTCACTTTTTTCAGCTTTCTTTGTTTAATAGGAAAATGACTTGGATCGTGTTAGAATTAATAGAAAAATGAATCGGATCGTGTTAGAATATATTGTACACCATTGTAATTGTATTTTTTAAGGAAATAATGTAGAGCAAAGTCGTATTTGAACATACCGCAGGCAATACAAAGAGTTTGTACGAATATGGAATAATATCATGATGGGTTGACCAGAGTGAATTATACACATTGCTTATAACCTTTGCATATTGTTGAGGTATGTTTAAACATGATTTTACTGAAAATTATTTCAGTTTTAATATGGCTATTATATAAACAATGTTATGACATGTTTTCGTGAAATAAAGCCTACATATGAAAAAATATAATGCTCTTCTCCTGGTCCATCTGCCAATCAATGTTTTTGGAATTATACATAGAGATTATTCAGGCGTAAATGCCCATGCTAGAATTATTTACCTTATATTATTCTAATATGCTTGTCTCTGTTAAAACACCCTTAAAACACATAAAAGTTTTTGTTGCGACACGGAAAGAGCGCTTTAAATTTTATGAAATGTTTTAGGTTAAGTGCATATTATAATGGTATTAATTTATAGCAAAACTGTGTTTTAACACTGTTTATACATTCGGGTGGTAGTACGTTGTACAAATAATTTCACGAGTGCTGTGCCCTAGTGTATGAACAGTGTTTAAACATGATTTTGCTATAAATCATTTTCTTTATTATTGTAGATATCATAAATAATACAGATATTATTACGCACGACGCATGACCGCTCATCATGCATAGATGAGCCATGCCATGAGAAAACCAGTATAGTGGCTTTGCGACCTGCATGGATCCAGACCAGCCTGTGCATCCGCGCAATCTGGTCAGGATCCATGCCATTAGCTTTCAATGCCTACAGCAATTAGAGAAACCATTAGCGAACAGCATGGATCCAGACCAGACTGTGCAGATGCACAGGCTGGTCTGGATCCATGCTGTCCACAAATCCACTCTGTTGGTTTTCTCATGGCATGGCTCAAATATTGTTAAACTTCCTTTTGATTGTTTGTTTGGTTAATAGCTCTTTCAATCTTAAATAATTGTAATAATGATTGGTCATGCAGAGTGGATGACCCTATTGATTTTGGGGTCTCTAGGTTAAAGGTCAAGGTCACAGGAGCCTGAACAAAGAAAACCATTACCAGTGTGTTACTTGAAAACCACTTAACACAGTATGTTGAAACTTCATAGGGTGGCAGGGCTTATGGAGTATACGACCCCTTCTAAGGTCAACGTCACAGGGGCCTGAACAAGGAAAACAATTTCGGATCAATAACTTGAGAACCCCTTTGACCTAGAATGTTGAAACTTTATAGGATGATTTATTATGCAGATTAAATTACCTTTATTTGCTTTGGGTTTACTTTGTTGAAGGTCAAGGTCACAGGGGCTTGAACATGGGAAATGGTTTCAAGTCAGCAACGTTAAAACCACCTGACCCAGAATGTTGAAACTTCAAACGATGATTGGTCATGCAGAGGAGATGATTCCATTCGATATTAGGGTCATTCAATTAAAGGTCAAGGTCTAAACATGCAAAACCAATTCCGGTCAGTAACTTGAGAACCCCTTGACCCAGAATGTTGAAACTTCACAGGATGATCGGCCATGCAGAATAGATGACGATTAAGGGGTCACTTGTCTAAAGGTCAAGGGCATGAATATCTGGATCCATGCCGTTAGCTTTCAATGCCTACAGCAATTAGAGAAACCATTAGCGAACATGAGGTCATTAAGTCAACGTTCAAGGTCACATTGGCGAGGAACAATTAAATGGTTTCTGGAGGAAGAATGCTTGGGCTAAGGATCATGATGCTTTGATGTCAAAGTTTTTGTTGCGACCAAGAAAGAGCACTCTGTATTTTATTTAATGTTTGAATTTAATGGCATATTATAAATATAAATAATTTATAGCACAAGCGTGCTTCAAAACTATTTTTACACTCGGATGGTAATACGTTGTTTGAATAAAAGTTTCACTCCGGCTATGTCATCGTGTGTAAATAGTGTTAAAGCACTTTTTTGCTATAAATTAATTCTTAATTAACTTTCAAAAAACTCTAAACATATGTCATCCTAAACTATCTTGTGTTTGAGTAAACTGTGAATTTTTGAAAGGCTGTCTGATATTTTCTCCAGCTGCTCCACCTTCTTCTCTTCTAACTGTAACTTCCTCTCTTCAAGGTCTAGGATCTTTTCATATGATCTGCTTCCTTCTGATTTAAAGAAAAAAAAACTCAGTTCACAGAGATAATTAAGCTATTAGGAGAATAGTCCAATATATTCTGCTCACCCTTGGTCAGAGTTGGTGTCACACCTTGATTAAAGTTTTGAAAGCGAGTGCATCACAATATTATTTAAAACTATCAAGATATAAAACTTGTATATTTAGATTTAGCTCACTCAAGAGGACACAGTTGTGACCCAATCTTTATGAAACTTATTTTAGGCCGGATATTATTTTGAATTTCTTTTTTAAACTTTAGTTGCATCTGTTACTACTTCTAAAAGGAACTTACCACAGACTTCACCTTTGTAATGTGACAGTACCAAATGTATTTCAAAAAGATAAGGTAGATCTAGTCGAACTTAAATTTTGTTCCTTAGATAACAGACTTTTTTATTACTTTAATATTTGATTATTTGCACATTTGAGCCGCACCATTTGAAAACCAACATAGTGCGTTTGCTACCAGTATGGATCCAGACCAGCCTGCGCATCCATGATGTTCGCTTGCGGTTTCTTTAATTGCATTAGGCTTTGAGAGCAAACAGCATGGATCCTGACCAGACTGGATCCATGCTGGTCGCAAACGCATTATGTATTTGGTTTTCTCTACCTCAAGGATAATAATTTACAATGAAGCTAATGGAGTCTTTTTAGTGCAATACAACTTTTCCTGTCCTTTGCATAGTAAAATTGCTGAAGCATACACATTTTGAAACTTTACCTTTGTCTTAGACTGTTTAAATTTCAAATGGAAATGTAAAACTAGAAATTGCATGAAAAAAGAAATACTCATTAATTTAGGTAACTTCAACCTAAAATAAAGGTAACTACAAATATTTAGCTCAATCCAGAGCATGTAATGCAAATAACGATGGGCTTTTGGGGTCGCTAGATATCAGTAGATGTCTGTCAAATTGTGAAGCGGAAGTGATGAAAAATTAACCAGTCTCTGGTATATTACTTACTATGGATGATGCATTTTCCAGTGAACACTTCCTGTATTGCAGAACACCTACACTGCTACAAAGATCTCTATCCCAATTCCACAGTCTACATTTTAAATTCAAGGGAAGTTTTAAGGTCACAGGTTAATCTGTCCAGAGCAAAATAAGCCGTAGCTTTTTAAACCCTGGGTTTGTCTGGGGGGAAGTACATCCTTTATAGTTTAGATGAAACAAAATTGAGAATATTTATTTATTTGATATTTATATTCATGATTTCAAAGCAGAAATAAAACATAAAATATGATTAAAAGGCAGACCCTGGAGCTGATGTATTTTGACCTAGGACCAGTAATACGTTTTCTCTGTATGCGGCATGTTTGAACTACGGGTCTGTGGCTGAAATATATTGTGAGGCATGATGCCTCACGACCTTGTTTCATGCAATTGTTTGCATTGTTTTTACGGCCTATCAGTAGTTTTTTAGCTCACCTGTCACATAGTGAAAAGGTGAGCTTTTGTGATCACGCAGCGTCCGTCGTCCGTGCGTGCGTAAACTTTTGCTTGTGACCACTCTAGAGGTCACATTTTTTCATGGGATCTTTATTAAAGTTGGTCAGAATGTTCATCTTGATGATATCTAGGTCAGGTTCGAAACTGGGTCAAGTAGGGTCAAAAACTAGGTCAGTAGATCCAAAAATAGAAAAACCTTGTGACCTCTCTAGAGGCCATATTTTTCATGAGATCTTCATGAAAATTGGTCAGAATGTTCACCTTGATGATATCTAGGTCAGGTTCGAAAGTGGGTCACGTGGGGTCAAAAACTAGGTCAGTAGGTCTAAAAATAGAAAAACCTTGTGACCTCTCTAGAGGCCATATTTCTCAATGGATCTTCATGAAAATTAGTCAGAATGTTCATCTTGACGATATCTAGGTCAAGTTTGAACTGGGTTTAGGTGGGGTCAAAAACTAGGTCATAGATCTAAAAAAAGAAAAACCTTGTGACCTCTCTAAGCCATATTTTCATGAGATCTTCAGAAAAATTTGGGCAGAATGTTCACCTTTATGATACTAGGTCAAATTTTTAAACTGGTCCCATGAGGTCAAAAACAGGTCAGTAGGTTTTAAAAATAGAAAAACCTTGTGACCTCTCTAGAAGTCATATTTTTCAAGAGATCTTCATGAAAATTGGTCAGAATGTTCACCTTGACAATATCTAGGGGCAAATTTGAAACTGGGGGCACGTGCGATCAAAAACTAGGTCAGTAGTCTGAAAATGAAAAACCTTGTGATGTCTCTAGAGCCATATTTCTCAAAGGATCTTCATGAAAATTGGGGAGAATGTCAGCTTGATGATATCTAGGCAAGTTCCCTAACGGGTCATGTGCGATCAAAAACTAGGGCAGTAGGGCGAAAAATAGGAAAACCTTGTGACCTCTCTAAGGGGCCCTATTTTTCATGGGATCTTTATGAAAATTGGGCAGAATGTTCACCTTGATGAAATCTAGGTCAGGTTCGAAACTGGTCACGTGCAATCAATAACTAGGTCATAGATCTAAGATAGAAAAACATTGTTGACCTCTCTAGAAGCCATATTTTTCAAGAGATCTTTATGAAAATTGGTCAGAATGTTCATCTTGATGATATCTAGGTCAAGTTCGAAACTTGGCACGTGCGGGCAAAAACTAGGTTAGTAGGTCCCGAAAATAGAAAACCTTTTGATGTCCTAGAGGCCATATTTCTCAATGGATCTTCATGAAATTGTTTAGAATGTTCAGCTTGATGAATCTAGGTCAAGTTCGTAATTGGGTCATGTGCGATCAAAAGCTATGTCAGTAGGTCGAAAAATAGGAAAACCTTGTGACCTCTCTAGAGGCCATATTTTTCACGAGATCTTCATGAAAATTGGTGAGAATGTTCATCTTGATGATATCTAGGTCAAGTTTAAAAGTGGGTCACGTGCCTTCTAAAACTAGGTCATTAGGTCAAATAATAGAAAAACCTTGTGACCTCTCTAGAGGTCATATTTTTCCCAAAGGATCTTCATGAAAATTGGTCGAATTTTTTATCTTGATGATATCTAGGTCACATGTTTCTCAAAAACTAGGTCACTATGTCAAATAATAGAAATAACGACGTCATACTCAGTTCAACACTGGGTCATGTGGGGATAGGTGAGCGATTCAGGACCATCATGGTCCTTTTGTTATTTTTAGCTCACCTGTCACAAAGTGACAAGGTGAGCTTTTGTGATCACGCGGTGTCCGTCGTCCGTCCGTCCGTAAACTTTTGCTTGTGACCACTCTAGAGGTCACATTTTTCATGGGATCTTTATGAAAGTTGGTCAGAATGTTCATCTTGATGATATCTAGGAAAAATTCGAAACTGGGTCACGTGCCTTCAAAAACTAGGTCAGTAGGTCTAAAAATAGAAAAACCTTGTGACCTCTCTAGAGGCCATATATTTCACAAGATCTTCATGAAATTTAGTCAGAATATTCACCTTGATGATATCTAGGTCAAGTTTGAAACTGGGTCACGTACCATCAAAAACTAGGTCAGTAGGTCTAAAAATAGAAAACCCTTGTGACCTCGCTAGAGGCCATATATTTCACAAGATCTTCATGAAAATTGGACAGAACGTTCACCTTGATGATATCTAGGTCAAGTTCGAAACTGGGTCACGTGCCCTCAGAAACTAGGTCAGTAGGTCTAAAAATAGATAAACCTTGTGACCTCTCTAGAGGCCATATATTTCATAAGATCTTCATGAAAATTGGTCAGAACGTTCATCTTGATGATATCTAGGTCAGGTTCGAAACTGGGTCACATGCCCTTAAAAACTAGGTCAGTAGGTCAAATAATAGAAAAACATTGTGACCTCTCTAAAGGCCATATTTTTCATGGGATCTGTATGAAAATTGGTCTGAATGTTCATCTTGATGATATCTAGGTCATCTTTGGAACTGGGTCACATGCGGTCAAAAACTAGGTCAGTAGGTCTAAAAATAGAAAAACCTTTTGACCTCTCTAGAGGCCATATATTTCATGAGATCTTCATGAAAATTGGTCAGAATGTTCACCTTGATGATATCTAGGTCACGTTCGAAAGTGGGTCACGTGCCGTCAAAAACTAGGTCAGTAGGTCAAATAATAGAAAAACCTTGTGACCTCTCTAGAGGCCATATTTTTCATGGGATCTGTATGAAAGTTGGTCTGAATGTTTATCTTGATGATATCTAGGTCAAGTTCGAAAGTGGGTCACGTGCCGTCAAAAACTAGGTCAGTAGGTCAAATAATAGAAAAACCTTGTGACCTCTGTAAAGGCCATATTTTTCATGGGATCTGTATGAAAATTGGTCTGAATGTTCATCTTGATGATATCTAGGTCAAGTTCGAAACGGGGTCACGTGCGATCAAAAACTAGGTCAGTAGGTCTAAAAATAGAAAAACCTTTTGACCTTTCTAGAGGCCATACTTGTGAATGGATCTCCATAAAAATTGGTCAGAATGTTCACCTTCATGATATCTAGGTCAGGTTTGAAACTGGGTCACGTGCCTTAAAAAACTAGGTCAGTAGGTCAAATAATAAAAAAACCTTGTGACCTCTCTAGAGGCCATACTTTTCATGGGATCTGTATGAAAGTTGGTCTGATTGTTCATCTTGATGATATCTAGACCAAGTTTGAAACTGGGTCAACTGCGGTCAAGAACTAGGTCAGTAGGTCTAAAATTATTAAAATCTTTTAACCTCTATAGAGGCCATATTTTTCAATGGATCTTCATGAAAATTGATCTGAATGTTCACCTTGATGATATCTAGGTCAGTTTGGAAACTGGGTCACGTGCGGTAAAAAACTATGCCAGTAGGTATAAAAATAGAAAAACCTTGTGACCTCTCTAGGGGCCATATTTTTCATGAGATCTTCATGAAAATTAGTGAGAATGTTCACCTTGATGATATCTAGGTCAAGTTCAAAACAGGGTCACGTACCTTCGAAAACTAGGTCAATAGGTCAAATAATAGAAAAACCTTGTGACCTCTCTAGAGACCATATTTTTCAATGGATCTTCATGAAAATTGGTCAGGATTTTTATCTTGATAATATCTAGGTCAAGTTCAAAACTGGGTCAACTGTGGTCAAAAACTAGGTCAGTAGGTCTAAAATTATTAAAATCTTTTAACCTCTATAGAGGCCATATTTTTCAATGGATCTTCATGAAAATTTATCTGAATGTTCACCTTGATGATATCTAGGTCAGTTTCGAAACTGGGTCACGTGCGGTCAAAACCTAGGCCAGTAGGTATAAAAATAGAAAAACCTTGTGACCTCTCTAGAGGCCTTATTTTTCATGAGATCTTCATGAAAATTAGTGAGAATGTTCACCTTGATGATATCTAGGTCAAGTTCAAAACAGGGTCACGTACCTTCGAAAACTAGGTCAATAGGTCAAATAATAGAAAAACCTTGTGACCTCTCTAGAGACCATATTTTTCAATGGATCTTCATGAAAATTGGTCAGAATTTTTATCTTGATAATATCTAGGTCAAGTTTCAAACTGGGTCACATGAGCTCAAAAACTAGGTCACTATGTCAAATAATAGAAAAAACGACGTCATACTCAAAAGTGGGTCATGTGGGAAGAGGTGAGCGATTCAGGACCATCATGGTCCTCTTGTTTATGTTAAAGTTGTCAGGCTATCTGTCAGCTTCTTTTAAATCACAGTTCATTGTTCTGTAACATTTCTAGGCATTGACAGATAACCAGTTGCATTGTTAAATTGTTGTTTACTATATTACATTCCAAAATGTTAGAACTCTACGGTTGTGTCAGTTAGTGAAACTGTAATTCTAACTTTCACAGGGATTCTCTATAAAAGTACACAATGTCAGCCAGAGTTATTCAACAGTTCAATCAAAAATCACCTGCTGTATTAAATTAAATGTTTTCATGTAATGTCCATTGTTGACTTTGTAAAGCTTGAAACAAGCTTAGCTCGGTTGTATATGATATAAAAGGGTGTTTCCAATGCAAAATAATAGTGAAATTTGAAAATTTTTGAATTTTGAGTAGATGCGCCTATTCAGGAGCGATTTCTTGGATTAAAAAGCCAATATTTTGTCTCCAGAATGTCAGAAAATGCACAAAATGCATCCTGGGTCTTATTCATGACGGAATGAATGATATTTCAGAATCCAAGTGAAAAATAATGCAAACGAGTGAAACTTTTACCAAAATATACAATAAAAGGACCATAGGGCCAAAATTTAGCCCAGTAAATTGGTAGGGGGTGGCTTCTATTAAATGTCTATATTTCTCTAAAATCTCGAAAGTTCACAATGAAACTTGGCAATATGTTTGGTATTACATCTTTCTTGAAAATAGAAATGAAAATAGTGTGATATTTGATAAGAAACATTTCTTACAGGAATAAGGTCAGTAATTCGGTCGAAAATGTGCTTCCATGGTGTAGTCGGAAGAAGTCCATAATAAATAGATCCTAATTTTCCCATTTTTTTGCGCAAATTCGTGTAGAACGAGTGCTTTAATCACCATTTTTCACTACTAGAATACATTCTGCATGAAATGAGACGGTTTTCATGTTCATACACCCCACATGGCAAGTTTTGCATATCGAAACCCGAAGTAGGTGTTTATTGCGCGGACGAGAGTAAATATGCGCCATTTTTAGGGTAGCAGACCACAACTGACTGGCATTTCACTAGGAACTACATAACCCCCTATTTTCTTTTCATATTTTCGTTAATTTTATGATAGAACTTCCATGAAAAATAAGTGTAGGAAAAAGTGATGTTCTCTAAAGATACATAAAGACGACTTGAAGTTGTCGTTTTTTATATGAAACAAAGAAGGATTTGAATTACTGACCTTTAACCTTGACAGTTGTCAACCATATTGGATTTTTGTACGTATGCACCAGGTGACTAAATCTCATACAAGCGGACTGAAATCGCTTCATATTCTGCAGAAATAGTTAATTTTTATTGTCAAGTATTTGATATTTAATACTTGACATGTAGTGTTGATCCGTAGCATTCTATATTGTTTTATTATTAGTCCCCTACTGGTTGAAAACCAGTTTCGGGGACTATAGGAATGCGCTTTTTCGTCATTCCGTCATTCTGTCATCCCGTCCGTCCGCAATTTCGTGTCCGGTCCATAACTCTTTTATCCATGAAGGGATTTTAATATTACTTGGCACAAATGTTCCCCATGATGAGACGACGTGTCATGCGCAAGAACAGTTAAACCATTTCCAGACGATAACTTGAAAACGCTTGGGTCTAGGATCACGAAACTTGATATGTAGGTTGATCATGACCAGCATATGCCCCCTATTGATTTTGAGATCAAAAGTCGAGGTCACATTGGCCCAGAGCAGTAGAACGTTTTTGTACAGTGACCAAATAATTTCTGTTCCTTGTGCAGTAACTGAAAACAGAAATTTGACCACGATTAAAGTGAACCGAATATTTCACACTAATTTTGAGACATTATTTTGAATTATTTAACGATTTATATGTTTTAACATCAATATTTTGACTGTAGAAATATAGTAACGGTGCCATTTTATTGAATTTACACACAGGTGTTCATTAATTCATAAAATGATTTTCATTTCCATACACCGAATCCATGCTTTATTCTACATTTTCCGCATAAATGACGTTACACCATCACTTCCGGTTTATCAAACGTGCAGAACTACCTTAAGTCTGCAAACATTTGAGTTATTGCCTCTTATTTGTGACAAATGTACCAGTATGTACCAGTGGGGGCACACCCTTTGTCCTACAGACACATTCTAGTATTTTTGGGGGAGGGGACACTATTCGTATCGTGAGCAAGAAATGATCAAAGTATGGGAAAACATGGCGTCGATTTCTTCGATTCTAACCATTTTGGAGGAAGTTTTCTCAGCAGGGTAACTTGGTTTAGTCCCCACTTTGTATCAACTGTAAATGTTCCATGAAAGACAGTCCAACTTGCTCTTTCTGTTCGTGCATATGTGTTTTGCTCACCTGAGTTATATTAATCGCTCGATATCCGTCGTCTGTTCACACTTAGCTTGTGTATGCAATAGAGGCTGCATATTTACTTCATCTTCATGAAATTATATCAGAATAATTGCGTTGACCTGGTCAAAACCAAGAAAAACTGTGTGTGCAGTAGGGGCTGCATTTTTTGCTAGATATTCTTGAAATATGATCAGAATGATCTTCTTGATGACATCTAGGACAAGTTTGAATATATCATCTGGTATAAACAACTAGGTCACCTGGTCAAATTAAAGAAAAAACTTGTATATGCAATAGGGGCTGCATTTTGCACTAGATATTCGTGAAATTTGATCAGAAAGATTGTCTTGATGAAGTCTAGGTCAGATTTGAATATGGGTCATCTTTGCAAAAACTAGGTCACCTAGTCAAATCGAAGAAAAACCGTGTGCATGCAATAAGTGCTGCATTTTTCACTCGATATTCATGAAATCTGATCAGAACGTTTGTCTTGATTATGATTAAATCTAGGTCAAATTCAGATATGTCGTCTGGGGTCAAAAACTAAGTCACCATGTCAAATTAAAGAAAAACCTTCTGTAAGCAATAGGGGCTGCATTTTTCACTGGTCAGGGTTGATTAGTATTCATCTGGAGTCAAAAACAAGGTCAGTCAGTCAATTCAAATGTCATAGGGCCAAATATTTACTATCCATTGTATTAAATAAAACAGTTATAAAACATGATATTCATTCAGCTTGTTGTTTTCGTTTGTATTATTCCCTTTTCCTAAACCTTACAATTAAGGGGA
The DNA here is from genome assembly GCF_021730395.1 of Mercenaria mercenaria. NCBI lineage: Eukaryota > Metazoa > Mollusca > Bivalvia > Venerida > Veneridae > Mercenaria > Mercenaria mercenaria. The sequence goes on along the minus strand of NW_026460955.1, from coordinate 29,405 downwards.
AATAACTCAATTATTCCTACAAGTCCAGCGTATTACGAAGTACAATCAAACTCCTGGCCCTATCTCCTATATTTTGATCGCTTATATTGTCCTATACATTATCCCGTTATACGTTCACTAACATAATACTAACCCGTCACCCGTAACATTACAACAATGTTGTTATAAAATAAAGCGATGGATCATTGCACTCGCCATCGCTACAACAAGTAGTAAACATTTATACATTGTTGTTCTGACAATTAAATATATATATCTACGATATATCTATTGTCTTTGCAGGTTAGTTTAATATTTTAGTTATTGTTTGTACTCTGAACATAAAAGATGCTTTAATTGTCTACTTTGTAATTTGTATTAGATAACAGTTGTAAAAGGAAACGTTCTCATTTCATTATGAATGTGTATTGTACTGTTTTATATGATATGCTCTATTCATTAATAATTATGTGATGTTATACTTTATTCATTGCACTCGCCATCGCTACAACAAGTAGTAAACATTTATACATTGTTGTTCTGACAATTAAATATATATATCTACGATATATCTATTGTCTTTGCAGTCCTTTTGCCAGTAGAGTCCAGAAGGTAGAACCCTCTGCCCATACAAACAAATATGTTGCCACGTATATACAAATGTCGGCACAAATAGCAGCATATATAGCTCTACCGAAGCAACCCGTGACAACTGGCGCCCAACAAGAATTCTGGATCGAAAGCATCAGGACATTGCATTTTATTGATCAATTTTGAAATTGGAATTTTTCCAAATCAATATGGAATAAGTGACGTCACCAGTCAAATTGGAATTCCATTGGATATCGTATCCATTTTACCTGTTTACAGGTAAACGTTTGTTTACATTCAACACGTGCACGATGACACCGTCTACTTTCGTTTTACACAAGATCTTGAATTTATCATTTATACGTCGACGTAAATGATGTAGGCCTACATATCACGTTCTTCAACGATCAGGAGGATAGTACTTCGTCGCCGTGAATTGTTTACATCAGGACAGTGTGCATTTTACACTGAGGAATTATGGAACTCATGTTTGTGTGTGTGTGTTTGTTATTCATTTGTGCATATATTGAATGTGTTTAGTGCTAAGTGTATATAGTGATTTGTGGAACTAAGTGTTTTTGATTTGGATTTAGGAGTTAGAAGTAAGTGTATTTTCTTCGGGTTATATTTTTACATAAATTTTCACTTAGATTTAAATTTTTGAATTTGGCGTAAATTTTTGTTTCTAAAGCTCATTAATAGATTTAGTTACAAAGAGTACAAATCTGCTCTCTTATAAGTCCTTTACTTCGGAGTATTAAGAGGTTTTGACAGGCTTTTCAGTTGTTAGTACACCCACTATAAAAATTCCTAACACATAAACGTTTTTAACTCCCCTGATTTCCTATAATTAGAATCACTATAGAAACTATATCCAATAGAATCCAATGCCCCGATAGCCCAGTGGTTTCGCCATTGGACTTGTAATCCAGTGGATACTTAGTGCGGTGGTTCGCTCCCTACTGGCGTCAATTTTTTTTTTTTCTCAAAGTATAAAATACTTTGCTTACATTTTTTTCACATGATCCATATTTCTTTTTACTTTAAGAAAAGCAGATAGAAATATTTTTATTGAATTATCAATGCAATTAAGTTTAACATAAAACAATTTATGAGAAACTTAATTAGGCAGAGCTAATTACAAAATTATAAAAATACCAGTTCAGACGTAGTGCACTAATTTTCTGTCGCGAGATAGCAGCGTTTGTTAAAAAGTCTTGAAAGTGTTGCTAGTAAACGCAGAATTTTGATATGTTTAGCAACTTTGAAAAATTTCAAGAATTTTAACTTACACTCGAAAATTTCGAAAAACGTTCGACTTAGCCGCACGATATTTTGTTGAACGCAGTTTAAATCATAGCCTTTGTTCATACCAAAGATTCTCTCATATTGTTATACATTGACAAAGCGTACCTGTGACTTCAATAGTTATTGATTATACCTTAAACGTAACGCATATATATATATCAATCCTCCATAGCTCAGTGGATAGTACAGGGAGTTAGGAAGCGAGAGGTCTTGGGTTCTATCCCCAGTCAGAGAAAGTATTTTTCTACCTTCATATAGTAAGAAAAGGGTTTCAGAACAGAAATTAGTTCATAGAAACATGATATGACAAGTAATTAGATTAATTAACTAATTAAGCATGGTGTAACATAAAGTAAGGCTATAGTACTACAAGTAGGGTATGATAAAGTAAGGGAGGCTATGAAGACGTGCTGGTGATCACGGACCACTTTAGTCGATATGCACAGGCATATCCAACAAGGAACCAGACGGCAAAAACAACGGCTAAAGTGCTCTTTGAAAACTTCTTCGTCCACTATGGTTTCCCAGCACGGATTCATAGCGACCAGGGTCAGAACTTTGAGTCCCACCTCATCAAGGAGTTATGTCATCTTGCCGGTATTGAGAAAAGTAGGACAACACCATATCACGCGATGGGGAACGGTTCTGTCGAAAGGTTTAACCAAACATTGCTCAAAATGCTAGGTACCCTAGAAGATAGCCAGAAAACTGATTGGAAAGCGCATGTAGCTACTTTAGTTCATGCTTACAATGCCACACATCACGAGAGTACAGGGTTCTCTCCGTACTATCTGATGTTCGGCAGACATCCACGACTGGCTATTGACGCATTCTTCGGGCTGCCAACAGACAATGTGTCTGCTAGCAAACAATCGGAGTATGTGGTTAAACTCAGAGACAGTCTCAATACGGCCTATCAGAAGGCTAGAGAAACCGCAGCCAAGACAGGAAGACGAAACAAACACGTCTACGATGTGAAGGCTCGAAGTTCTGTCCTGGCTCCTGGAGACCGAGTCCTTGTAAAGAATGTCTCCATCCGAGGTAAACAGAAATTGGCGGATCGATGGGAACAAGAGCCTTATCTTGTCGTTCGGCAGCCAAACCCTGACATCCCAGTATATGAAGTGAAACGAGAAGGAGGAAGATACAAGAAGTCACGGATGTTACACCGTAATTTGCTCCTTCCGTTCATGTCTACAACGGATGTTCCAACAGACCTCACAGAAGACAATTCGGAAAATGATGACAAAGTTCAGACTTCTGAAACAAGCTCCAATGGTCCTTATGTCATCCCAATGCGTAGACCAAAGGGAACTCCAGGGCTGTCACCACCATCGAGGCCTAAAAGACAAAGACGAGAGCCAGACAGATTTGGAGATTGGGCGTAGTATGCCATTACTGTGCTATTATTCGTGTGTGAGTGATCTGACTGACAGTGTTTCTGTTTATTTTGTATATGATTACTTATGTAGATGTATATGTATTTATACATGCATGTTTTGTGTTACCTCAGGTAGCTATATAGATTCAACATAGTGGTTCCCAATCAGTTTAATAAAATCCTGTTGTTTTATGCTAGAGGTACTATTTCAGCAATAATTTATAAATAGGTGGAAGAATCTCAGGAACCGTAGAAGTGACGACTTCGTTTTTCCTGTGTGATACTAATTATGTACCTTGGGTACTTTTCTATTCATTACAGGAATCAGACAAACAGGAAATCTTATTTCTGTTTGAATACAAATGTTTATTTGTATTGTTATTACAAACATATTTTTCAGTCATTCGTTCGTGCATTCATTCAATCACACACTCGCTCATTCCTTCATTCATTCATCCATACATCCACACACTCAACCATTTATTCATTCATTATACGTACTGACATAGACTCATTCAATCATTCATACATTCATTCATCCAATCATACACTCATTCATTCATCATTATTAATGTTTCCTTTTTGCAGCGGAAATGTCGGGACGCCATTTTTTAAGCAGGGGGAGTATGTCATAGGGCCAAATATTTACTATCCATTGTATTAAATAAAACAGTTATAAAACATGATATTCATTCAGCTTGTTGTTTTCGTTTGTATTATTCCCTTTTCCTAAACCTTACAGATTAAGGGGAAATAACTCAATTATTCCTACAAGTCCAGCGTATTACGAAGTACAATCAAACTCCTGGCCCTATCTCCTATATTTTGATCGCTTATATTGTCCTATACATTATCCCGTTATACGTTCACTAACATAATACTAACCCGTCACCCGTAACATTACAACAATGTTGTTATAAAATAAAGCGATGGATCATTGCACTCGCCATCGCTACAACAAGTAGTAAACATTTATACATTGTTGTTCTGACAATTAAATATATATATCTACGATATATCTATTGTCTTTGCGGGTTAGTTTAATATTTTAGTTATTGTTTGTACTCTGAACATAAAAGATGCTTTAATTGTCTACTTTGTAATTTGTATTAGATAACAGTTGTAAAAGGAAACGTTCTCATTTCATTATGAATGTGTATTGTACTGTTTTATATGATATGCTCTATTCATTAATAATTATGTGATGTTATACTTTATTCATTGCACTCGCCATCGCTACAACAAGTAGTAAACATTTATACATTGTTGTTCTGACAATTAAATATATATATCTACGATATATCTATTGTCTTTGCAGTCCTTTTGCCAGTAGAGTCCAGAAGGTAGAACCCTCTGCCCATACAAACAAATATGTTGCCACGTATATACAAATGTCGGCACAAATAGCAGCATATATAGCTCTACCGAAGCAACCCGTGACACAAAGAAAATCTTTAAGTATCCAAAAGGGCTGCATTTCTTTCACTGGGTATTCATGAAATTTGATCGGAAAAAATTGTCTTGATGAAGTCTAGGTCAGGTTTGAATATTGGTCATCTTGGGTCAAAAACTATGTCACCCAGTCAAATCGAATAAAAACCTTATGCATGCAATAGGGACTGCATTTTTCACTGGGTATTCATGAAATTTGATCAGATTGTTTTTCTTGATGAAATCTAGGTCAAGTGTGATAATGGGTCATCTGGGGTCAAGAACTAGGTCACTAGGTAAAGAAAAAAAAGCCTTGTTTATGATGCTATAGGGGCTGCATTAAACACTGGATATTCATGAAATTTGATCAAATTGTTATTTTGATCAAATTTAGGTCAAATGTGAATGTAGATCATCTGAGGTCCTTGTGTATGGAATATTAGAGGCTACGTTTATTTATAACAGTTGTTACTATTTATTATTCAGTATGTCATAAAATTATTCAGTATCAGACAAGTTAAGGTCAGGTGAACGATTTAGGGCCCCTATGGCCCTCTAGTTTGTCAGTACCATAGTTTGTTAATGATGCCCTGATAAATGAAGGCAAGTGACAAAAATTGCATTTTTAGGGTAGATAGGAGTTACGGGATATTTCATTTTCCATTTTTTTCTCAATAATCGGCTAATCTATGTACTAGAAACCTTCACGTCCGCTCCATATGTTCTAAACCGCTAGGAAATTTTCATTAAACTATCATCAAATATTTACCTGATCAAGGTAACGTGCAGGGTCCACAGTCCAGTTCAGTAGATCCAATATCAAGGTCATACTTGCAGGTCATCAATCTTAAGTCTTAACTTAATGTCCTCTCTGCGTTGTCAAAACCATTGGGTCGATTTTCATAAAACTATCATCAATTGTTAACCTGCATAGCAATGTTAGCCTCTGCAGTACGAGATGCAGAGTGAGTGTACAACCCATGTCAAAACCACACTTGAAAGTCAATGGTCATGATCAAATCATTTTACTTTTTCTGCATCAAGGCGGTGTCTGGATGTATAAATCGCCTTTAGTTGTAGTTATAGCTCACAATAAACTTTTATACAGTTTCAGCATAAAGTATTAGACATTCTTTATATTTCAGATCCTGTACATAAGATTGAAGCACGAGTATTACTTGCACTGGACCCAGGTCCATCCAGCTAGAAACCAAAATTACTAAAACTTCATTATTTGCTTCGTGTTTTAAAATTTGTTTGTGAATGTGTTTTTTACCTTAACTGTTAATGATGGATAGTGAAATTTTATGATGGAATATGTTCAATTCATTATCATGATTAATTTTGTACAAATATTTGTAAAACATTAAAAAAAATACTCGAGTACTTTTTCGAGAAATAGATCCATGATTTATTTATTATATTTTTGAATTGATTACATGAAACAGAAAAAGCGGTGGATTTGTCAAATCGGTTGTGGTAATAAGTCCCTGTCTTACTTTATGTGAAGTCGCCAAAATATATTAAAGATGAAATGTTTCACTAACAAACGCATATTTCAATAGACGCTAATGCGTTCTGTAATGTTTAATGATTTATGTAAATTCTGTAAATTCAGTGATTTAGCTTTTGGCCTGAAAATTCAAATAAAAAGGAGGGCTATTATACTCGGTGCCGGCATCTCCGTTGCCGTAAGGTTAAGGCTTTATGGCTAGCTTCTCCAGTTTATCATATCATTTTTTATAACTGCCCTGTAATCATCATATCAAAACGCACATATAGAATGATCTTGTTAAGAGGTTAAGAGTACAAAAGGTTAAGGCTTCATGTCAAGCTTTAGACTCACTAAGGCCTTTGAAGTACTAAGTCTTTGTCTTGGTAAGGAGCAGGTATCAGTTTGTTAAGGGTCAGGTTCTGAATGTTAATATCATTAGGGTAAGGTTTTTTAATGGTGTTAATCAAAATAAGATGGAAGGCGTCTCAGTATCACTCTTTGTTCTTAAATTAGCATGTATCTTCTGTAGTTTCTTAATACTTTGCAGGCTGTCCAGAGTCCGGAAAATTCCTCTTGTTCCTTCTTTTTGCTTCAATTTGGCTAAAATTTCTAGAAAAAACTATCTATGGGAATTCTTCACTTTTCTCCTTAAATTCCTATTTGTTTAATACGTATAATACTGGAATTAGGGGAGAACTGCATGCTAAACACGTTTAATGTGTTTTATAGGTCCTCTTATTCAATGCAATCAGTTTATCCTGTTTATAGAAAACGGACCAGTGCTTACATGGGTTCTGTCTTTTATTGGCTGTAATTGGATGGTATTGTGTGAATTCTGAAGATTTACATTTTAGTAAAACTTCTTACTTTTAGCCCGAAAATATCTTAAGAAATTGTAACAAATTCCTAATTTTAGCCCTATTTTTATTTAAAATCGCCTTAAAATTTGCCCTAAACTTTGTCAGAAGATACTTGACAGCTCGTAGTAGCCTCGTAGCCCCTACCACCACCTCCTACCACCCGTGTAAACTTTCGTATTTTATTTTTGACTTCATGCTACTGTCCTTTTCTCACGTTACTCCCTCATCCTCAGTTGCATGTGTGTTCACCCTAATATTTCTTTGTACATCGCCATTCCAACATCACATCACATAAGAAGAAAAACAAGCTGTACAGGTTTTCTGTTGCATTCACTGTTTTCCTCTTTGGGCAAGGATTTTTTGAATAGTCGTGTGTCCTCTCAGCAGGTCAGGTTTTTAGTTCCCCTGAGTTGCTGTGATCGCTCGATGTCCGTCGTCTGCCGTCTGTCCACACTTACCTTGTGTATGCAATAGAGGCTGCACTTTTTACTTGGTCTTCATGTAATTTGATCGAAATGATTGCCTTGATGAAACCTAGTTCAGGTTCGAATATTGGTCATCTTGGGTCAAGAAGAAGGCCGCTAGGTGAAATCAAAGAAAAATATTTTGTATGCAATAGGGGCTTCATTTTATACTGGATATTTATGAAATGTGATCACAATGTTTGTCTTGATGAAATCTAGGTCAAGTTTGAAATGGGTCATCAGGGCTCAAAAACTAGGTCACTCGGTGAAATCGAAGAAAAAACTTGTGTATGCAATATGGGCTGCATTTTCACTTTGTCTTCATGAAATTTGATCGAAATGTTTGTTTTAATGAAATCTAGGTCAAGTTCGAATATGGGTCATCAAGGTTCAAAAACTAGGTCACCCTGTCAAATCGAAGAAAAACCTTGTGTATGCAATAGGGGCTGCATTTTCACTGTATCTTCATGGAATTTGATCAGAATGTTTGTCTTGAAAAAATCTGTCAGGTTCGAATATGTGTCTTCTGGGGGTCAAAAGCAGTCACCCCGGAAAAATCGGAGAAAAAAATGTGTATGCAATAGGGGCTGCATTTTTCACTTGAAATTCGTGGAATTATGATCAGATTGTTTGTCTTGGTCAAATCTAGGCAAGGTTTCAATATCGGTCATCTGGGGTTAAATACTAGGTCACTTGCTTAAATCAAAGAAAAACATTGTGTGCAAGAGGGGCTGCATTTGCATCTGATGTGCATGAAACTTAGTCAGAAAAACTAGGTCACCAGGTCAGATTAGAGAAAAAGCTTGTCTACACTCTAGGGGCCACATTTTTATTTAATCTTCATAACATTAATCGGAATGTTTATTATCATAAAGTCTTGGTTGATTTCGATTCTGGGCAACGTGGGGTCAAAAACTATGTCATTAGGTTAAATCAAAGGGAAAGTTTTGTTTACACTCTAGAGGCCACATTATTTTTTGCCATGAACTCAGACGGCTTGACAAAAACTAGGTCACTTGGCCAAATAGAAGAAAAATGCTGTTTACATTCTAGAGGCCGCATTTTTGCTCCAATCTTCTTGAAACTTTTCAGTAATATTAATCTCCTTGAAAACGAGTTTGACATTGGGCCATGTGGTTTAAAAACTGGGTCATTAGGTCAAACATGTTTACATTGTTATTGTGGGTTACTCGGGTGAGCGACCTAGGGCTTACTTGGCCCTCTTGTTTTATATAACTCATGCTTTGCTTGAAATTCAATCAGGTTAAATATATTTTTAAGATTCCTTGTTGTTGTTTTTTTTCTATTGTTATCGCAATGTGGAGTTTACAATTTTGTTCACCATCAATAGCTGACTCATAACATAACATAACTCCATCCTGCATTTTGCAGGAACTATGGCCCCTTTTGGATTCATAAAATATCAGATTTCTTGGTTAAGTTTTATGTTTATCAACTTTTTTCCTAAACTATCAAAGCTATTGCTTTGAAACTTGCAACACTCCATCCTGCTTTTTGCAAGAACTATGGCCACTATTGGACTTGGAATATATCAGATTTCTTTGTTAAGTTTTATGTTGACACTTGCAACACTTGTTCACCATCAAAAGCTGACTCTGTACAGCAAGATATATAACTCCATCCTGCTTTTTGAAAGAATTATGGCCACTTTTGGACTTAGAAAATATCAGATTTCTTAGTTAAGTTTTATGTGTAGATCAACTTTCAAAGCTACTGCTTTAAAACTTGGAGCAGTTAGTTTTGTTATACAGATAACAAAAAAAATGAGACGAGCGTCTGCACCCGCAAGGCGGTGCTCTAGTTCTTTTTGTGAGAAGGGAGCTGTCGTGCGGATTAACAGTGTCGCCTGATCTATAAGACTGAACGTTTGCCCATTGCATGCTTACCTGTAAACTCACTTGAGTAAAAAATGCTCCAAATGAGTTATTGTGATATCCGTGCCCGTCATTTATATCTTTTCTGCTAACACTCGTGAGTTCTCAAGGGTTGTCCATTCTTGATGAAAATCATTTGGAAACTTGCAAACAACGTAGAAATCTTAATTTTAACCTGACCTCCTTATTACCAGAATATTTGTCACTATGATTTTAGGTTATGTTCAAAACTAGGTTTTCTTTGTTCAAAAGCTAGGCAACTTGGTCTGTTCATAGAAACACCTTGTCCACACACAAACACTCTACCGATCATATTCGCTACTTAATCATCATAAATCTTTTGCCAGAAAATAGTTGTCAATATGGAATCTAGTCAAGTTAAGATTACTGTTTTCCGCGGTCTTGCAATTAGGCCACTAGGTCAGATCATTGTAGAACCTTGATTTCACCAGATAGACAGTTGGCGAAAGCCCCGAGAAGAAAATCCGTAGGCATTTTTAGTACAATATGGTATCATACATCAAAATGTTCGTTGGGGTATATGGAATTCAGCCAGGGTGGATACCAGGCTCAAATATCCATATTAAAGTTTTGATGATTGTTATTACTGACTTAAATAATTGGTATGAAGTCCAGAGAGCGGTTATAGAGCGTAGAATTTTTAGTTATTTATAACGGTTACCGCCGATTTCAGTTATAAGAAAATCCCTGATCTATCGTTTTATCAAGTTCGAACTTTTATTGTGCATCGGAGCAGCGATGTCCAGGAACAGAGTTAAAACATATAAATACTAGTATGTTCAAATCATTCATGAATAGTTTACGGTAATGCGAACTGAAACGTTTTATTTTTCTTTCTTTCCGTAAAATGCTTTAGTCTTATTTTACTCTTGAAACTGCCAGTCAGACAAGTCAGATTTTTTACAAAAAGTTTGGTATTTTCTTTTTGTTTCTGTTCATTGAAATATTTTTTTATATCGAACATTCCTGTTGACATTTGCAGTCTGGAGTGTGCTTTTAAATTTCGTAGGGTATGTGAGTAATCGTCGCAAGTGTTACCTTCCGGATTAAACGAGCACAGATTAATTACTGTATCTGGCACAAAGTATAGCTGATAAGGTAATGGAGACCGACTGATAAATCTTCTGTCATCGTTGTCACACGTGTATCATAATTTGCACGTGACTTGTGATAACTATCTCTACATAAGTATAATGCAACTAAAATATATAATACGGTTATTATTAAAGTAGCTTGATTGTATAAATCCGGTATGATATATATGTTGTGTCAGGCTCCAATGGATTATGATAGACCTGGATTACCCGAGGCGCATGAGCGAATAAAACGTAATAGGAGAAAGTGTAACATAGACGTAGTGGAGATTATCAACTTACTTCGACGCGGACTGCGGACAGTGGAGTGCGTACTTATAGTAGGAGTTTTCTTAAAATACTCAAAGGTTTGCGAGAAAGAAAACATATCTGGGGTATACATGTATATGTTTCTTTTACCTGTATGTTAAGTAACCTTGACCTTCATTGTTGTGATATAATTATCTGCTATTAAAGCAGCATGCCTCCAGATTTGGCTAAAATAATCTTTCTTTCAAATTGAAGTTTGGTCATATTATGAACATTATAGAATATGAATTTTTGTTTCTAAAATATTTCAAAACTTCCAAATCAAGAAAAAATATGAGTTCGCCGGGAATCGAACCGCGGACCGCCGCGGCAATAAAGACATTTTCCCGTCGTCGTAACAATAACGCTATAGCTGAAGTAGTGAATAATGACTTCAAAATATAGATATTTATAATCGAGACAGTTTACCTGGAGTAAAAGCGCGACAAACGCTTTTCGATTTTCATCGTAAAAAGTAGGGAAAAAAAACAGCAAATTCTCATGTGTTTCCGTAACAAGTAATTAAGTTTTAAAGCCTTCTTAAGAAATATAGCATTTATTTCAAGATATCTAAAAAAAAATTATTTTTCGAACGATCTGGAGGCATGCTGCTTTAACACACGTAATCGCAATTTTCAGATGTCATCTAAATACTCTGTCGCATTTTACTTGCCTTTAGCATGTTCTTCAAATTTCTGTATGCTTTAACATTTTGTTTTGATATTGAGACATTTCTGTCGTTACCTATCTTCCGCGCGAGTCGAACGACACGACATGAGAAGTTTCGAACCCACAGTCCCGCGATAATACTTCACCTTAGTATGTTCATGCAAAAAGTACAACTTGAAATATGGATTTGAAGATACCGGCGCTTCCTAAAAAAACCAGTTTGGTTTTAATTTGTTTGTCCATACGATTCCTAGACTTGTTCTTCCTAGAAACAAGATAAGAAAAAAGCGGTGCAAAATATTATTGTTAAAAATAATTAAATATTCTGAATAAAATGAACGTCCGTTTAATTTTTGTTGCATACAGTCAGTGCAGTACATTTCAACGCCGTCTAGTCTAAAACTCCATCCCGTCCAATATATTTCCATTCAATGCATCGTATTTTGAAACCATCTAGTCTAAGAACAAAACTTCATGCCGCCCATTAAAACATGAAACAATGCATCGGAAAACTTGGTACAATGCATCATAACGTGAAATCATTCGACAACACATGATACCATGCAGCTCAATGTGAAGACGTTTAACGCAACCCAAGTACGTTCAATGTAAAATGAAATGATTTATTTTAAATTGACACCGTCTTATGCATATTGAAACAGCTTTGTATAATTCAGAGTGGCGTATAAAAACTTGATGCCATGCAGCTTATTGTGAAGACGTTTAACGAAACATGAATTCGCGTAGTGTAAAATGAAACGATTCATTACAGCTTGACGCCGTCTAATGCAAACTGAAATCACTCTGTGTAAGTCAAAGCGGCGTATAAAAACTTGATGCCATGCAGTCTATTGTGAAGACGTTTAACGAAACATGAGTTCGCGCAGTGTAAAATGAAACGATTTATTATAACATTACGCCGTGTAATGCATCTCAAAACCGCTTAATATAATTCAGAGCAGCACATAAATACTTGATGCCATGCAGCCTAATGTAACGGTTAGAAGATCTTTATGCGAATCGGCAAAAAGGTTTTACATCAGTTATAACAGTAAACAAAGTTATTTTTCCTTATAAAATAACGCCATTTGTACTTCAATACGCGTGTTTCCAGCCGACAGAGGAGCTAATCAATATGGTAAGACTATGATATTTCCTACTTGAATTGTTTGCAGGTTGCATAAGTATAGGATGATTATGGGTTTTCTTTTATGCCAGAAGTGTATAATATGTGAGGATAAATTCCTGCTCGACATCGCATTGTCAGAGTTTGCCCTGATTTATACATAAATAATGTCAGAAATGCAGGTCTGGGTCAAGGCCGAGACAGCAGTGAGAAGAGACCTATACCCTAAAAGACAATAATGGCACACCTAGCGGGCCCCGATCCAGGGTCGGGCCGCAGAGGCTTGTGCCCCCACCCAATCAGATTTCCCAGTAAACACCCGACGTCATATCGATGGATTTTGGTCGCGCTGGAATTAGGTTGGATAGAAAGTCTGCTGAATACTTTAGTTATTTAAATTATAAGTATTATATTTAAAACTGGTATAATTTTGCGATATTTAGGCCTACTTGTTTTCATAAAGGCCTGAACGCTTTTAAATATTTGCACATGAAACATTATTAATTATGTTACAAGATTGTCTGTTTTCGGAAACAGATTTTTTCATCCATTTAAAAACTGAAAATGATGCATCCAATACACAGGTATAAATTATTCTTAAATTCCTCTTCATTTGTCTTCTTCTACACATGTTGTCTATTAGTCACACATTCGCGAGATAAGCCTGCATCGATTTACAAAGTCTTCCAGTAATGGTCTGCGCAGATTTTCTGATGCTGCTGTTACTAATGCTGATGATTTAAAAATTATAACTAGTATACAGTGATTACATATTACTCAACTGTCACTTCAAAAATGTTGTCTTGATTACACTTTAATCATCACAAAAATCAATAATTTTCATCAATAACATCAATATAAATCATTATCATATGCATGGTATTCTGATTTCACTCACACAACATTATACTGAAAATATCAACAACGTAATCAAAAACATCCTGTCATCAAAATCATCATCATCAGCAGCAGCAGCAGCAATAAGATATTAATAAGAATAAAATCACCATAACGAAGCGGCATAGCTACCTGTCATTATTTTCCCTCACTTCCTCCATTAAAAAAGTAACATCATCATCATTAATAAGCTGCACTTTCATCATCAGCATTATCAAAAATTGATAAAGATATTGCAAACATACTTCTCATAAACATCATCATTAAATGCTGCAAAAGTTATCAGCATCACCATCATCATCATCAGTAGCTGTGCTATTTCCAACAACATCATCTTTCAACCACTCCCGTTCTGTATGACCTTCATCCTGCAATCAGTATGTGATATGTCTAGCCGACATTAAATGTTTACTGGGTTTTGTAGCCTATATTTTCTCAAAATTAGACCCCAAAATGCACCCGAGGCAACAGTTGAAGGTCTACCTATAGTACAAATATTTTAAGGAAAAGAGCACCCTGACCTTCTAGATCTATACATAGAGCTCCTTCTAATTTGGTCGCAGTCAAACGGCAGCTGGTCAATACACACTATCATTTATTTATATAATAGCTACAGAAGAATAGAAGAGATGTGAATACCTGACCTCGCTTGAATTATTGGGTACCCACTCAAGTTCTTCAACATTTCGACCAAAAAATGCACCAAAGGCCACCATTTTGTACTTACGTTTCAAAAATGTACAGGAGACCCCCTACACCCTCCCCGCCCATACAACCAGGTATTTTATACGACTTTTTCAGAGTGATAACATACCCATGCAAACAGTTATCGACCTTCTGCGTACAGCACAAGGCCAAATCGCCTCCACGTCAGTTGTCTCGGAGCAGAGGAGGAACTTCACAAGAAATGTAGTAAGCACGATTTACTTAATATGACCCGGATCTTTATGCCAGATCAACGGTTGTGTCGTTTCCGAAGCATATGGAAAAGCCCGTCCTATAAATTGAACAGCTTTACATAATTTCAAAATGAATCCATATGCACATGTTCAATTTCTCAATATGATATAAAATCATAATTGCGAAAAGCAAAAAGGTAAATGTTTGACTGAGAATATTCACAATGCAGCATTGTTGTCAACTTTTCATTCATATCTTTTAAAACGCTTGACATACTTCGCTGTTTGATCAATACGTCTTATCATCAATGTGACACTCCTTAGTATTCTTCACACATGCAGTCCTCCCCATCCCGCTAAATCATATTAATATGAGTGCAGTTTCCTTTTTTCTTTTCGCTTTTATATGCCCATGAAACGGAACGTATTATGGGAGGGTCGGTGGCGTAGTGCGCTTTCTGACTTAAGCAGATCTTAACCATTCACAAAACCTGGTTAGTAATAAATTGTTTATTGACAAGTTTGATAGAAAGTTGGATTGTTCTTACTTAGCTGTGAAGTGATGGCCCTTGAATTACTCAAAATTGCGAGAATTGTGAGTATCTGCTCTCTAACTTCGACTAGCTCGTATCCAACGTACACCAGACCTGGACACAATGTTTATTTACATGTTATCTTTGTTGACCAGTCAGATGTCACTCTTGAATAACGGCCATTGAATAACTTTAAAATGAGACAAATGACAGCTAGTATGATGCTCAGTAAGTAGAGTATTTTTAAAGCCAAATAGAATTAGCCCTAACTGGCATATCATGTGACAGCTAGTTAGCCATTTTTTATCATCCACTGACTAGAAATTTAGATATAAAGGAACTCTCCGCTGGACTCCGTAGGTTGTATATATTGTGGCGTAGACGGTACACCAGGATTGAAAATAGGCAAGAACCGTTAGTACTTTATTTGACAAGCATATTTGCAATATATTACTTACTGTTTGTAAGCATATCGTTTTCATACGAAAATAAGTAAATCCATAATGCTCTCGCTAGAATAAACGGTCCGTATACAATTTGTTTCTCTTCAAAACAGATTTATTTATCTCATAACTTTGAAATTGGTAGTCCTTACAAAGATAATTTATTTTGAAGAATCAGAGGGTGTTTCTGTACAGCAGACCAAGCAGCCGAGGGAGAGAAAGGCTGACATCTCGAAGGTCTAATGGTAAGTGTAGATACAACTGTGTCTTTTTTTAAACACAATAATAAAATCTGTAGCAAGATCCTTTAGAAGAAAAAGAATGATAGCAGACTCAGTTTTATTGATACATTCGTTGGACTACTGATCTTATGTTCAGGTAGTTCTGTACGTTTGAATAAAATACTGTTGATACTGTAGAATTTTATTGAACCATATTTTTTCAAAGCGTCATTGCATCTGGAGGAAATTAAGTCAACAAAAATAATAGGATCGTGTGTTTTTATTTTTGTTAGACCAATTTGAAAATATTGGTCAATTTTCATGACGGGCTTTTGTGGGAAAATCGTATTTTTAAAGACATTTTGGCATATATAAAAAAAATCCACAATGTAAAGTTTATTCAAACCTTCATTGTTTAAAGATTATCAGGATGTTTTATAATGCAAATACATGCAATATGCTTATAGTCAAGCATCGTAACAAAGATAGTATATAATTGTAGATTTATCTATTTTCAGTCATGTGTTCTATAAATGTATAGGTATTTTTTAAACTTTCAAAGAACACCGCTTGGCTATATATATAATAGTTGAGTTTTGACCCAGCCAAGCTAATACACAAGACTTGAGTAGTTCAAATGGCGATGACACTGAGCATAATCTCGCTAAGCAGCGGGCTTGCTGGTCGGAAACCAAATACACGGGGAAGAAAAGGTCAAAATAACAACTTAAAAAGCGAAAAAAATATGTTTAGGGGCACTATGATGTTTTGGGGGCGCTACTCCACTGCAGCGATTTGGGAAAATATAACTCGTAAAACAATTTCGTCTTATCCCCGGACTTCAAGAGACCCCCTTCACTACTAGCGATTTTCGGTGACTATGGTATATATAAAGTATTTTTGCCGTGTGTTTGCTAATTTTTAAAAGTGAGAGTAACAATAGATTCAGTACGAAAAAACATTGGGCCTGAACGTGGAAGTGAAAGACACTTTAGTCTGAGAATGTTCTATATGGACGAAAGTTGAAATTGAAGACGTAAAATGGTGGAGTCGCGGGGTGAAAAAAATCTTTATCAAAGGAGGTATAGGACGAAAATACTTCGATATTTTGCTTATAAGTCCGCCATGTAATCTAAAAGTATTCGACTGCCCGATTATTAGCTAGTTTTAGCCTTCGACCCAGATGTTTAGCGAGACGCAGCGCATTCTTGTGGTGGGACCGCGGAACAAAAAGACGACATTACACACGAAAAAGTTAACATGATTATATGATTGTCACAGACCAAACAGTCTTTTTGAGGCAAGGTCTTTCAAATCGTGGTTTGCGATCATTTGTGTTCATTGATGAATGTATACTTAAAATGCATGATATGTTTTAATGCAGGGCGAACACTGACCAGAACGTTTATATGTCTGAACTCGTCAAAACAGGAATATGTACCTGACGTGGAGCAGAAAATGTGTCTGCTGATGGAATCCAGACTACAGTTCCCCGTCAGTGCGGATGCGGAAACATGTGGGGAATTAATTTTAACGTAAGTTAAAAATATGGACTAGCTGAACCATTCGTAGTCAAATATCAAACATTAAACAGCAGGTACATGAAATAAATTTATATATTTTTCAGTACATTCAATTGCTTCTCATACCGTTACCTATAGTAAATGTTGTTATTGCTTGTAATGTACTTAACGCTTTTCAAGCACGTATACTTCATTATCTGACTGTCAGCTCTAAAGCACAGTTAATTATGCCCCCCCCCCCCCCACCCACCCACCACCCCGCCGCCCTCCCAAACTGGGAAGACATATTATTGTTTTTGCCCTGTCCGTCCGTCCGTTACACTTCATTTCCGATCAATAACTGCAGAACCGTTTGACCTAGAACCTTCAAACTACATAGGATGGCAGGACTTACGGAGTAGACGACCCTGATAGTTTTAAGGTCATTCCATTAAAGGACAAGATCCAAGGGGCCTGAAAATGGAAATCCATATCCAATCAATAACTTGAGAACAACTTGACCCAGAATAACGAAACTTCATAGGATGATTGGTCATGCAGTCTAAAGGAACCTTAATGATTTTGGGTCACTATTTTCACTCTTGTTATCCGGATAACACGAAATGCTGTGATAATCCCAAAATGCTACAAACTGGACGAAATGTCAAACTTGGCAAGCATTGTTTCTGTCAATATTTTCTAATTACTCATTCTGATCGTTTAAAGTATTATAACTGATTCAACATGGTTTAGAAGCTGTACCATTTGCACTAAACAATTTGCATATGGGACATATTGTTCAATATGGAAAGCCCTAAACAATGTGTACATTTTGCTTTTGAAATTGAGTTTGGCGATTCAACGCTTTGTAAACCTCATTTAATGGACTTTCGGTAATGAATATTATTTTGTATTTTTGAGTTATTATATAAACAATGATATGAACATGTTCAGAAATTGTTTTTTTTTTAGATTAAATAACCAACATTGACAAATATATAAGCATACGTAGTAGGCGATGGATACTGACCTAAGTGTTCATAGAAGTTTCAATGATCAAGCCCGAAATGATATGTGGATAATAGCTAATATTGTAGTTTGAAATTTTGCATATGCTGTTCTAAAAGTACCGATTGTTGTATATTGAAGAAGTATAATGATTCATAAAATGTGGTAACTAATTGCTGTAGCATGCCCAAGGTAATGTATTATACACATAGTCAGTACCAGATGTTCCTGAAACATTTAATCAAAAGGGTAAAATTCTATATCCTTGTAAAATTCTGTTTTAAAAATCAAGTCAGCTGTCAGAAGGTTCTAAAGCTTACACGCCTGTATCTTTTCTGCTAGATTTTGGTAAAAATTTAAACAAGCCAGAACAGGTAAATTTAACGCATGTATCTAAATGTGTAGATTCCACTTGGGGAGGGGGTCCACCCATATTTACAAATTCAGTATGATAGGTGTCGGTTAGCATTTTAAGAGTGTGAAAATAATGGCACTTTAACATGTTAGTTTTGCTTCACTATGTTGAATACTGGTGTGAATTCATAGAAGAAGTACATTCCCTTAGCTCAGGGGCGTAGGAACAGTGCAGGGGGGGGGGGGAAGCAATAATTTGACCGATTATGGTAATTATCTTAGCAGTTAATTATTTTTTGACAGCGAGTCCATTTTAGCTGTTTCAAAACAGAAATTGTAAAAATGATAAAACAAGAAATATCTTTAAAAATGATGGTCGGCGAATTGTAATAAGGAAAGAAGTTTATGAATTTTTCATCTAACATTCATATTTCATCTAACATTTTTCAAACTGCAAAACTAAACACCGCACTTTAACAATTTAAATGGTTCTCTTTTAATTTTTCGCAAAGGTTCCGTAGGGTTGCAATTTTGTTTCGTTTATCCTTAGACGAATAATTACAGCAGTAGTTTGATGAAGATTCATGAAGCAGTTCATGAGAAGAGGGCATTAAATGTGTTTATATTTTTAGCTAAATTGGTCCCTATCCCCATTTGTAACAAAATAGCAGGAGATCTTACGATATTGTTACACATCGAGTTTGATAAAAATCCATTTCATTTAGTGGTTAATGCGAAGAAAGGCATATCTACTTTTAGCTATAGTGGTCCCTAATAGGGCCCAAGTTCCTATATAAATAAATTTGGAAGAGGACCTTATAATGATGCTCCAGACCAAGTATGACAAAGATCCACCAAGCTGTTCATGAGACGCTGTATAAAGGCATTTCTGGTTTTAGCTCTAGCAGCCCCTAAAAGGGGTCAAATGTCCCAGCTGAACAAAGTTGGCTGCGGGCCTAATAAAGATGCTACAAATCAAGTTTGATTAGAATACATGAGAAAAAATCAATTAAAGGATTTTTTTATTTATTATTTTTATTTATTTCTAAAATAGGCCAACTGATCCCGCTTTAACAAATGCATATTCGCTATTCGTGAATCTTTGTGAATCTTTGGACAATGACGTCACACCTATAAAAAACTGAAGGTCATGCAAAACATACAATCGTAATTATTTCAATATTTCTGTTTCATAAGCAAAGTTTGACCGTAGTTATATCACATAGATAAACTGTATGCAACGTACCTTCGTTTCAGTGTAATGAGATTCAGTCAATATATAGCATATATATAATGAAACAGATTTCAACTGAGTTCAATATTTGCATACCATACTAAAGAAAAATATTCATATATAACAAATCAGTTAAATAATTTGTAACAAATACATCAAAGCAAACAAGTACTGATTTTAATATGCAAACTGAATAAGTCACAAAAGCAAGAAACCTTTTCATATACAGACGACAATTGTAACAAGGAAAATCTTTTAAAAAGCACTTCTCTACATAAAAGACTCTTATCACACCCTTATTCATGTGATACGCAGACCGTATTCAGCTCTTTCTTTAATTTGATATATGTTGGTATTTGAACAGGTTTTTATCATATTTATTAAACTTACTTATTATTTTGAGATATATCAATATTCTTGCTAAATATACTGAGCCAAATTTAGCTTTAAAACTGTGAGCAGCGTCGTTTAGGATAAACGCTTTGTCTAATTTCACTCAGCGTAGCACAATCAACAGAGTGAAAGAAATTGACACTCTCGTCCAATCAGGCAGAGTGTTGCATAAATCTTCCATTTTGATAAATTATCTATAATGCGTTATCAAGTAGTTTGATTGGCAAACTGAAGTCACGTGGCATAGGTAAACGAAAACGAATTTAGACGGCGTCGCCGAAAAAAGCCTTAGAAAAGGGTCCGTTTCTTTGTCGGACCCAAGCCCGAAAAAAGGTGAGGGGTTTTATACTATACTCATTATACTGTATTCATTTGAAAATGTCAAAACATGGGATATATTGTATATAAAATTGCAATGGTAAATGTGTTCTTAAATGATCCCAAAATGCCCAAGAATGCAGGAAATGAAGCGCTGAATTTCAAAATTTTCAGGGGGAGCATGCCCCCGGACACCCTACCTAGTCCCCTACTTTCTATTTCAGCCTGTAAAAAAATTATTGATTAACATGAATACTGTATTCATTGGATCTGGGTCTATTATAGGTCGACTGATGTTTATAATGTGTGCCCCCCCCCCCCCCCCCCCCCCCCCCCCCCCGTCACACTCCCCCTATCGGAACATGTTTCCTACGGGCCTGTAGCTGATAGTAGTTTGATACTGTACTTAATGATTTAGTACACTGGTTAACTTTTCCATACAAAGTTGTCCCCCTTAGACTGTTTACCCCACCAAAATTCCATCTGCAATACAAGACTGTTATCACATACATTTCTATACTGAAATGTAAAGAGTTGGTCCCAGAGATATATAGGAAGATTTACGTTCATTAACTTCATATTCGTTCAATATCCCCTTCCCTCTTCTTCTGTAAGAGAGAGAGAGAGAGAGAGAGATTTAACATAACTATGCATATCAAACCTGAACCTGAAAGAAATGTAATGAAGGTTTTCATATATACGCCGAAACCCTAAACCGGAATAAAAAGCAAACCGAAACAAAAACATGCACGCTGGAGCCTAAATCGGACTGAAGATGATTAAAAGGGACATTTTCCCTTGCTCATGCAAAAGGTATGTCAAATAATCATATAGGCTCCTTTCCCACGGGAATTCGTCTCTCTGTGTATATGTATATGTATATGCTATGCGTAATATGCTGTCTGTTTCTTATTTTGGCGGGAAAATTGCACGTGTCTTCTGTTGTGCTCCATCGGTTCATTAACATATAATTGCATGTTGCCGTCATGGTTTCATGTCAACAGAAACTATTCTGATTTTATCATACAACGTACGTAAACAAACCAAATGAAAATGTGCGATTCCGAGCGTGAATGAACTTCGTTTCTGTACGACGGTGACTAGCCCTTTATGATATTTTTCTTTCGGAAATATTAATATTTTGATTATGTGTTTAACTTCGAAAAGGACGTTAAGTTGAATTACAAAAAGACTGTTAATGGAAAAGAGACCACGGCCTGTTCTACTTTTTTATCCACAACGGTGGCCACAGGATTTTACATGCAACATCTAGAGTCTCAAAGAACATGTGTTTAAGTTATTAATTTTTTTATGTTTACCGAATACTCACTGGTCTAGGGCATGGAACTAGAACTTTGGCGTTTCAATGGGACATTGTCTGAAACTGGTATTTCTTTATTAGATCTGGATCCTAAATATAACTTAAAAATACTTTCAGTCGCGACTTGGCGAGGGGTCAGTCACTAATATCTACTAAGGTTACACCAACTGAAGTGAAGTTAGTTTTCTTTAAATTACAGAAATAAAATATGAAGAAGAAACGTTCGCATGCACATTTTTTTTCTGTTACGTTTTTATATTTTATGTTCAGGTGGCCTGAACATAAGTTCCCCCAAGTATTGACTTGATAAGATAATGTAAATTCACATACAAACACAGTCTTGTCAAAATTTAATATTAACTCGGGCATTTTAGTTTTGAGTTGACCCCTAGTTTATAGCGCTACGGGCGCCGCCATATTGGAAAGTCGACGTAACGTCATATAGCATTAGGGTCTATGGGGGAAAAAGAAAAATGCAAGATTCTTTCTTTAAAATACAATTTATTGAAAAAATGAAAAAAAAGATCTAGAGATATTGATGTATGGTATATAGATATGTTTTTGGACGACTTTACCGACACCGATAACTCAGAAACGAGGTAAACGTAATAGGTGGAACAGACTTTAGTTTTGTCATATGACAAACATTTGGAATGGAACAGACTTTTTTAATTATCTTTTCTTTTTCAGCAACAAAAATAACCAAATTTAGGAAATCGAGGCCAAGAAAACTATATAAATGTTTCTTGGCAGGGTCATATTCCCAGACACTGTTAAATCCGTAAAACTTTCAGACAATATCTTACAAAATTCAGGAATGTCTGGAAAGTTTTCAATTTTCTGTAGCAAGGAAATAATGGCAGTCATGACTGACTTAAAATCCTATGAATAGCCAGTAACTATAATATATAGTTCCTTTCCCAGAAAACCTCGATGACATAGATTTCATTAAAACAAACATTCTGACCGCGTTTTATACAAATCTGATAGACCCTTTACCAAGTTTTTAAATGATTTGACTTAGTGGCCTAGTGTATTAATTACACATGCGAACCAGTTACAATTTTATCACAATTCTTAAACAGGTAAACATTCTGACCGAGAGAAGAACAGAAAGAACAATTAGCTATTTGTGTGTTAATAGCAATTGTTTATGATTCGACATAGTAACCTTGTATCTGACCTTCGACTATCCAGTCGCAAAGCTGACAGCCGTTGAAGGGCACCAAACGTTCTGACACAGTTTTGTGAAGATCCGGTTGACAATTTTATCTACTATTTGACATAGTGACCTAACTTTTTACTTTCATGATCCTAGGTCTAAGCGTTCTTGAGTTATCATCCGGAAACCGTTTAACTGTTCCGGGTCAATGTGACCTTGATCTTTGACTACTGGCCTCAAAACCAATAAGGGTTATCTGTTGGTCATGATCAACCTCCCTATTAACTTTCATGATCATATGCCCAAGCGTTCTTGAGTTATCACCCGGAAACCGTCTGACTGTTCAGCTGACTTGTGCAAGAGTTATTTTGATATCCGTTAATAGGTAAATAGGTTAATAGGGAGCTTGGTCATGACCAGCACATGACCCCTATTGATTTTGAAGTCAGGGGACATTCCGTGTTAGACTGTTACTGTGACCTTGATCTTTGACTAACTGACTTTAAAATCATCAGGGTCATAATCAACCTCCCTATCAACTTTCATGATCCTAAACCCTAACGTTCTTGTGTTATCATCCGGAAACTGATTGGTCTACGGACCGACCGACCGACAGACATCTGCAAAACAATATACCCCTCCTTCTTCGAAGGGAGAACGGGGGTATAATAAACAGGGCTACCGTAATTTGGACCTCAAAAAATATCCTAATATGATCCTGTGGAAAATGTTGCCTCTAGTGAAATCAAGGTTCCACTATGATCTGGCCTAGTGGCCTAATTCCAAGACCTCGGAAAACTGTAGTTTTTAACTAACTTGACATAGATTCCATATTGTCAACTTTTTTTCTGGCAAAAGATTTATGATAATCAAGTAGCGAATATGGTCGACAGAGTGTTTGTGTGTGGACAAGGTGTTTCTATGAACAGACCTAGCTACATAGCTTTTGACCATAGAAAACCTAGTTTTGAACATAACCTAAAATCATAGAGACAAATATTCTGATAATAAGGAGGTCATGTTAAAATTAAGATTTCTACGTTGTTTGCAAGTTTCCAAATGATTTACATCAAAAATGGACAAACCTTGAGACCTCAAGAGTGTTAGCAGAAACAATATGAATAACGGGCACAGATATCACAATAGCTCATCTGGAGCATTTTTACTCAAGTGAGCTTATGGGTAAGCATGCAATGGGCAAACGTTCAAAGTCTTATAGATCAGGCGACACTGTTAATCCGCACGACAGCTCCCTGCTCACAAAAAGAACAAGAGCACCGCATTGCGGGTGCAGACGCATCTGACTTTTTTTGTCTCTGTATAATAGAAATATTGTCCCACGCATAATTTTCTAAGTCCAAAAGGGGCCATAATTCTTGCAAAAAGAAATGTAGAGTTACAGTACTTGCTATGCAGAGTCAGCTAAATTAATGACAAATACTGTGAAGTCATTAATATTCGTGGGGGACTAATATTCATGGATTTCGTGGTTGAGTCAACCCACGAAATTTAATCCCAACGAACAAGTAAAATTCTCATTTATTTTATGTTCAAAAGTTGAAATCCACGAATTCATATCCCCACGAAATTGCCGTTTTGACCCAAATCACGAAATTAAATGATTTTACAGTAACTGCTCCAAGTTTTAAAGCAAAAGCTTTGAAAGTTGACCTAAACATAAAACTTAACCAAGAAATCTGCTATTTTCTAAGTGCAATAGGGGCCATAATTCTTGCAAAAAGCAGGATGGAGTTACGTTTCTTGCTGTGTACAGAGTCACCTATTGATGGTGAACAAGTGTTGCAAGTTTTAAAGCAATAACTTTGATACTTTAGGAGAAAAGCTGACCTAAACACAGAACTTAACCAAGAAATCTGATTTTCTAAGTCCAAAAGGGGCCATAATTCTTGCAAAAAGCAGGATGGAGTTATGTTTCTTATTGTACAGAGTCAGCTTCTGATGGTGAACTGGTGTCACAAGTTTCAAAGCAATAGCTTTGATAGTTTAGGAAAAAAGTTGACCTAAACATAAACTTAACCAAGAAATCTGATATTTTCTAAGTCCAAATGGGGTAATAATTCTTGCAAAAAGCAGGATGGAGTTATGTTTCTTGCTGTACAGAGTCACCTATTGATGGTGAACAAGTGTTGCAAGTTTTAAAGCAATATCTTTGATAGTTTAGGAGAAAAGCTGACCTAAACATAAAACTTGACCAGACAACGCAAACGCAAACGCCGATCAAGTGATGACAAAAAATCAGATGAGCTAAAAATGTAAACTCACACTGGGATAACAACAGAAATAAATAAAAAAAAAAAACAAGAAATCTTTAAAATATATTTAATCTGAGTGAATTTCAAGCAAAGCATGAGTTACATAAAACAAGAGGGCCAAGTAGGCCTTAGGCCGCTCACCTGAGTAACCCACCATAACAATGTAAACATGTTTGACATAATGACCTAGTTTTTTAAACCACATGACCCAATGTCAAACTCGTCCGGGTTTTCAAGGAGGTAAACATTACTGAAAAGTTTCACGAAGATTGGAGCAAAAATGCCGCCTCTAAAATGTAAACAACATTTTTCTTCTATTTGGCCAAGTGACCTATGTGGCCTCTTGAGTGTAAACAAGCATTTTCTTTGATTTGACCTACTGACCTAGTTTTTGATCCAACATGACCCAGATTAGAACGCGTCCAACATTCCATGAAGAAAAACATTCTGACAGTTTCGCAAAGATTGGAGCAAAAAGTAATGTGGCCTCTAGAGTGTAAAAATACTTTCCCTTTGATTTAACCTAATGACCTAGTTTTTGACCCCACGTTGCCCAGAATAGAAATCAACCATGATTTTAGGATAATAAACATTCTGATTAATTTTTACGAAGATTAATTAAAAATGTGGCCCCTAGAGTGTAGACAAGCTTTTTCTCTGATTTGACCTGGGGACTTAGTTTTTGACCCCATGTGACCAAGACAAACATTCTAAGTTTCATGCGCATCAGATACAAATGCAGTCCCTCTTGCACACAACGTTTTTCTTTGATTTAACCGACTGACCTAGTTTTTGATCCCAGATGACCTATATTGAAACCATACCAAGATTTGACCAAGACAAACAATCTCATCAAATTCAACGAATTTCCAGTGAAAAATGCAGCCCCTATTGCATACACAATGTTTTTCTCCGATTTGCCTGGGTGACCTTGCTTTTGACCCCCAGAAGACCCATATTCGAACCTGACATAGATTGTTTTCAAGACAAACATTCTGATCAAATTTCATGAAGATACAGTGAAAATGCAGCCCCTACTGCATACGCAAGGTTTTTTTTTCGATTTGACCGGGTGACCTAGTTTTTGAACCTTGATGACCCATATTCGAACTTGACCTAGATTTCATCAAAACAAACATTTCGATCAAATTTCATGAAGACATAGTGTAAAAGCAGCCCATATTGCATACATAAAGGTTTTCTTCGATTTGACCGGGTGACCTAGTTTTTGAAGCCTGATGAAGCCCCATTTTCAAACTTGGCCTAGATTTCATCAAGACAAACATTGTGATCAAATTTCATGAATATCCAGTGTAAAATGAAGCCCCTATTACATACAAAATGTTTTTCTTTGTTTTGACCTAGCGGCCTTGTTCTTGATCCCGGATGACCAATATTCAAACCTGAACTAGATTTCATCAAGGCAATCATTTCGATCAAACTACATGAAGATCAAAAAAAAAATGCAACCTCTATTGCATACACAAGGTAAGTGTGGACAGACGTACATCGAGCGATCACAATAACTCAGGTGAGCTAAAAACCTAGACCTGCTGAGAGGAAAGAAAACTCTACTATTCAAAAATCCTTGCCTAAAGAGGAAAACAGTGAATGCAACAAAAAACTTGTACAGCTTGTTTTTTCTTCTTTATTTCTTTGTGATGTTATGTTGGAATGGCGATGTACATGACAAAACTTTAGGGCAAATTTTAAAGTGATTTTAAATAACAAGAGGGTCATGATGACCCTGGATCGCTCACCTGAGAAATATGAGCCACATGTTTCAAATGGCAAACTGATGCTAAAATATTAAGAAGGTAGGTCAGTAGGTCACATTCATGGTAACTGGAAGTCAGTTTTAATATCAGTGTGCAAAACTGTACATGTCATCCAAATTTCAAGGCTGCATCTTAAAAAGCAAGAAAGTAGGTCAGTAGGTCAAGATCACAGTCAAGTGTTCCCTAATCGCTTGGGGTCATCAGGTAATTATAATTAAACATATGCAGTCTAGGAAATATGATCTGATAGCTTTTGAAGTATTTTTTCCTATTTAACTCATAATTATAACAAGTGACCCTCAGGGTGGGGCCTCTTTTCACCCCAGGGGCACAATTTGAACAAACTTGTTAGAGATCCATCAGGCAATGTTACATATCAAACACCAAAGGCCCAGGCCTTGAACTTTCAGACAAGAAGATTTTTTTTCCTATATAAGTCTATGTTAAACTTGGTACCCCTAGGGCAGGGCCTCTTTTCACCCTAGGGACATAATTTGAATATTTTTGGTAAAGAAACACTAGGAAAGGCAACATACTTAATATCAAAAGCCTAGGTCTTGCAGTTACAGGCAAGAGATTTTCAATGTTTTCTCCTATGTAAGTCTATGTAAAACTTGAGACCCCCGGGGCAGGGCCTCTTTTCATCCCAGGGGCATAATTTGAACAAGGCAACGCTACATACAAAATATCAAAGGCCTAGGTCCTGTGGTTTTAGACAAGAAGATTTTTAAAGTTTTTTGCTATGTAAGTCTGTGTAAAACTTGTGACCCCCGGGGCGGGGCCTCTTTTCACCCCAGGGGCACAATTTGAACAATCTTAATACAGGAACATAAGATGATCTCACATGCTAAATATCAAGGCTCTATGCCTTGCGGTTTTTGGACAAGAAGATTTTTAAAGTTTTTCCTTTCGGTTGCCATGGCAACCAGTGTTCTGCATGGAATTAAATTTTTTGAACAATTTTGAAAGGGGACCACCCAAGGATCACTCCTGTGAAGTTTGGTGTAACTCTGCCCAGTGGTTCTCAAGGAGATTTTTTTAGAAAATGTTGACAGACGCACGACGCACGTCGCACAACACACGACGGACATTGAGCGGTCACAAAAAATTGGGCTAAAATTTGGAATTTGTTACAATTTCTTAAGATATTTTCGGGCTAAAACAAAGAGATTTTACTAAAATGTAAATCTTCAGAATTCACACCTCTACCATCCAATTACAGGCAATAAAAACAGAACCCATAAAAGCACGGGTCCGTTGTCTATAAACGGGATAAACTGCATGCATTGCATACGAGATCTATAAAACTACATTAAAACATGTTTAGCATGCAGTTCTTCCCTAATTCCAATATTATACGTATTAAACAAATAGGAATTTAAGGGGGAAACGTAAGGAATTCTCTTTAATATTTTTTCTAGGAATTTTTGCCAAATTGAAAAAAGTAGGAACAAGAGGAATTTTACGGACGCTGGACAGTCTGCAAAGTATTAAGGAACTATAGAAGATACATGCTAATTTAAGAACAAAGAGTGATACGGAGATGCCTTCCATCTTCTTTTGATTAACACCTTTACAAACACTTTACCCAGTGATATTAAACTTCAGAACCTGACCCTTAACAAAATGATTCCTGCTCCTTACCAAGACAAAGACTTAGTAGTTCAAAAACGTTGCTGAAAGTCTGAAGCTTGACATAAAACCTTAATCTTTTGCACCCTTAACCTCTTACCTAGATCAATCTATATGTGCGGTCTGATGATTACAGGGCAGTTATTAAAATGATATGGTAAACTTGAGAAGCTAGCCATAAAGCCTTAACCTTAAAGCAACGGCGATGCCGGCACCGGGTGCAACAACCCTCCTTATTATTTGAATTGTCCAGCCAAAGGCTAAATCACTGAATTTACAGAATGTACATAAATCATTGCAAAATTACAGAAGGCATAAGCGTCTATTGAAATATACGTTTGTTAGTGAAATATTTCATCTTTGACTCATTTAATTTATCATGAGCTTGCGAGTTCGCTTCAAAACTAAAAACTAGACAATTTAAAACTGATGATCAGATTCTTGATCGGACGATTTTAATGTTTTACAAAGTTTGTACAAAATTAATCATAATGAATTGAACAGATTCCATCATAAATTTCACTATCCACCATTAACGGTTTAGGTAAAAAACACATACATGTATTCTTTAACACAGAGTCTGTTTCAAAATGTTTATCTTAATATTAAGAAATAACGATTACGTGTTACAGTGAAAAATTCAACATGAGGTTTATAAGTATATTCGCAGCATGTCTATTTCATCATTCCTTTCAAAAGCATCCCAGGTATTTTTTTATCCTTTCATATCAATTTCATGGAAAGGGGATAGCGTACAAAAGTTATCTAACATAATAAAATGTTCATAATTATCACAAATTTAAAACCAAATTCTAAAGGGATGATATCATTGTTT